>NC_043010.1:7356572-7394072 GCF_006345805.1 Octopus sinensis | reverse complement strand
CCCTCCATCCCTTCCCCTCTCACTACATATAACATAGACATATATGCATACATACACACATACATATATGGATATACATACATATATATACGTATATACATACACACATACATATATATATATTTTTATATATATAAATATATATATGTATGCATATATATGTGTATGTGTGTATATATATATTGGAACTCCATATTTCACAACATAGTGAAGACATGACACGATGTAAGTAATGAAATTTGAGAAATTTGAAAAGAAAATACGAAACTGGTTATTTCTCCAAAAACTATGTTACTATGCACAAAAGTTAATAACATTTTTCTAACATAACGACTTAAATATATTCTTTAACCATATAACACAAGCCTTCTGTATTTTTTCACTCATTTTTGGTTTATATATATATATTGCCTGACACGAGTTCCGGGCTCAGCTGGCTCTGGCTGACAGTACCCGGTATGGGCCCCTATCCAGGGTTACGGAAAGGAGACAACCTTCAATGAAATCCGGAGTGGAGCCCCGATGGCGGTCTAGTGTTCGATTCGACACTCTTCTGGCAGCTCCTGCAACCAAGCTGGTGCCAAACGTAATGCACTGCACTCCACTGGACTACATCAGCAAGGTCGAGAGAGGAAACCTGACGATTGGGCTACCCAGGACTTTCTTATCTATAGCCCAGGCCTGCACAAAACTGGAGAGGACACTTCAGTGCTGCTGTAAAAAGCTGCAGTAACAACACGGGAGGTAACAGTTACGAGTGATAAGTCCATTCAGATTGGCGTAAAATATGGACGCTACGGGTTACCTCTGCCGGTGGGAGGGACTTCCGTGTCCTATTGGTTAGCTACTGCCCACCTCAAGCTGGGCAGCCCCCAGTTAATAAGGTGCTGACCCGCCACAAGCCGCCTGTTCCATTGGGTGCTTGGAGCTAAGAGTACGACTCGAAAAGCGGCCTGCAACCTCTGCACCAGGCAAGCAACTAAAATTCAAGAAAAAAATATAACAGCCGGACTAGACCTAGAAAAAAAAAAAAAAAAAAATGCGCAACTCCATTGTCTCCCGAGACAGAAAGGATGCCAAACAAATATATATAGCAAATGAAAGACACAAGATGGAATCTACAAGAATTTATTGTTAATCACGACAATTGTTTTGTCACATCTAGCATTGATTCCTTTTGAGTGGGACACACAACAACTGGTTCAGCTGTTCAGTATCCCACTCAAGACAAATCGATGCTAGATGTGTTGAAACAATTGTCGTGATTAATTAATAAATTCTCGTATATTCCATCTTCTACATTATTTGCACCATTTACATTTGACATATTTTTGTCCTTATCTTGTTTGTTGTTAACACAACGTTTCGGTTGATATAGTCTCCAGACTTCATCAGGTATCCTGGGGAAATTTCAAACCTATATTCTGTGTATGTGTGCACATTTATGTTCAGAAGTGTATGAAAAAATTGTGTTGTGTCAGAAAAAAATTCAATAAATATCATCATAATTTAGCATCCATTTCCCACAGGGTTGCATTGCTCTAGTTTCAGTGTTGGCATAGTCGCTATAGCTGGATGTTCTTCTTAACACTATAAACTTTACAGTGTGTCCTGGGTGTTGTGGTTTTTGTTTTGTTTTCCATGCCACTAGACAAGTGAGGTTGCCAAGGAAATTGCAAGACAAGAAAAGAATAGTGGAAAGCCCCACCAATGTCTGAGTGTGGGTTTTTAAGAGGGAGGGGGGAGGTGGCTTTAAGTCAGGTACAAGCACAAATATTTTGCTATTGAAAAGATACATGGCTGACCCTGCATTATATAAGAGTGAGTGAAAATACCTGGGAAGATGAATACAAATTGATGCAATACGCGCAGGTGTGGTTGTGTGGCGAGAAACTTGCTTCCCAACCACATGGTTCCAGATTCAGTCCCACAGCATAGCACTTTGGGCAAATGCCTTCTACCATAGTCTCAGGGTGACTGAAGCCTTGTGAATGGATTTGGTAGATGGAAATGAAAGAAGACCATTGTGTATATATATATATATATATATATATATATATTCACCTTCGAAACGTAGAGTAGATGAAACCATAGTGACTGAAGAAGGGGTTTTTTCTTTGTGTTAATTGTCCTGTACTCTATTTTTTTGTTGTTTAAAAAAATGTCCAGTTCCTTGGGTTTGTGTCTATGTTTTCATTTCTCATTGTGTTCGACGTTTTTTTTTTTGGTGTCCTGTTCTCATATATGCGTGTATATATACATGTAGAGGTAGGTACGTACATATATGTTTATATATATGCATATGTTTTATTTTATTTATTAATATATATATATATATATATATATATATATATATATATATACATATATATACATATATATATATTGTGAATCCAATTAAAGAAGAACAAACATGAAAAAACAACAACTTGAGGACGTAGTACAAGTATTATATTATCAGACACTCAGGATAGGAAAGAAAGAGGATTTAACATTTGGAGCAAAGCTCTTCTTCGCAAATAGAGTAAAGTCCAAAAGAAGGGAAGACGGAGGAAGAAAATCACCAATGATTCACACGTGGTTTACATAATGTGACCTCGTGTGAACTGTTGGCGATTTTTTTTCCTCTGTCTTCCCTTCTCTTGATCTTTCCTTCTATGTTTCCGACGAAGAGCTCCGCTCGAAACGTTAAACCTTCCTTCTCTCCTTCTTTCCTTCTTTCCTGAGCGTCCAATAATACTATATTTGTTCCACATCCTCACGTTGTTGTGTTGTTTTGTGCTTTCTTCTTTGGATTAACTATGTATATATATATATATATATATATATATGTATATATATACATAATTCACACAATTAAAATCTGAAGATTCTATTAGAGTAGATGAAAATATGTGATTTGTAAGAACATGACATGTTGATATATCTTTGTATATGTACAGCCATCCAGATTTCTGAATATCTTATTTTTTCTAATATATAATATCTGCACATCACCTCCAAACCTTCTAATATACATATAGTTAATCCAAACAAGAAAGCACAAAAAAAAACACAACACGAGGACGTGGAACAAATATAGTATTATTGGACACTCAGGAAAGAAGGAAAGAAGGAGGGTTTAACGTTTCGAGTGAAGCTCTTCGTCAGAAACATAGGAGAAGGAAGATCCAGAGAAGGGAAGACAGAGGAAAAAAAATCGCCAACGGTACACACACGGTCACATATGTGTATGTATGTATATATTTATGTGAGTGTGTCTTTGTGTCTGTGTTTATTCCACTACCACCACCACCACTTGACTACCGGTTTTGGTGTGTTTAGGTTCCCATAACTTAGCAGTTTAGCAAAAGACACCAATAGAATAAGTACCAGACTTTAGAAGCTGACAAAAAAAAAGTCTGGAGTCAATACATTCGACTATAAATTCTTCAAGTGCCCCAGCATGGCTGCAGTTTAATGACTGAAACAAGATAAGAGATAAAAGATAAATATGTGACTGAATTAAGTAGTAGAGTTGAAATTAATCAACAAGAGTCTTTATTGCCTGGCCCCAGCAGGATGTAGTCCAATGATTGAAACCGGTAAAAGAATTAAAATCTAACAGAATAAAAAAATCCCCTCTGAAGGTAGCAGTAACAACACTGAGGAATCAACTTTGAGAAACAAGCAGGTATAATGTGGTATGTTGTCAAGATAAACACTGCAATAATTACAATTTTAAAATTGTTATCATTAGAATAAATTTAGGAAATAATGTTATTATCAACATTCTTCTAAATTATGTCAAGCACATATTTCTGTGGAGATGCAGCCAAGAAAATAGCAGAGTTGTTTTGCACCCTTTTTTTTTCTGATTTTCTTCTTTGTTTCTTAATACACCAAATATGTTCAAGAAATGATTTAATATTATTATTATTATTATTATTAAATTTTAATTAGACCTAAGTAGGCAAACATGATATTTAAATATATGTGTACAGATGTGAGAGTGTTTATGCACTCATATATATGTGTGTGTATGTGTGTATTGATATTAATATATATATACATATATATATTATATATATATATATATATATATATAATATATATATATATACATATATATATAATATATATATATATAATATATATATATATATATATATACATACATACGTATCTATCTATCTATTTATTTATTTATCTATCTATCTATCTATCAACCTATCTATCTATCAACCTATCGTTCTATCAATCTATCTATCTATCTATATGCATGTGTATATATACAGTTTTTATATTCATAGATATACAATGTATCTATACATACAAACATACATACATTCAGACAATCAGACAGACAGACTTGCACACACACACACACACACACACACACACACAGTGACACAGCAGCAATCATAAGAATAAGGGTTTCTCAAAACCAGAAAGAATACAGCTAATTAGCTTCTAGTCATTAAAAGTATTGTGTAATTATGTAAAATATTACTGAAGTGTAACATGTAATACATACTCATGCTCAGGTGTGAATGAGTAAATCTATATTTATGTAAACATACATAAGTCAAAACATATAAATTCACAAATAACAATGACATCTGTATCTGCAGACATAAATATCACATCTTATTTCTTTATTGTCCACAAGGGGCTAAACATAGAGGAGACAAAGGGATTAAGTCGATTCCATAGACCCTAGTGCGTAACTGGTACTTAATTGAAGGCAGCAAGCTGGCAGAAACATTAGCGCGCCGGGCGAAATGCGTAGCCGTGTTTCGTCTGCCATTATGTTCTGAGTTCAAATTCCGCCGAGGTTGACTTTGCCTTTCATCCTTTTGGGGGTCGATTAAATAAGTACCAGTTACGCACTGGGGTCGATATAATCGACTTAATCCGTTTGTCTGTCCTTGTTTGTTCCCTCTGTGTTTAGCTCTTTGTGGGTAATAAAGAAATAGGTACTTAATTTATCGACCCCAAAAGGATGAAAGGCAAAGTCAACCTCGGCGGAATTCGGGCTCAGAACGTAGCAGCAGACAAAATACCACTAATTATTTTGCCCGGTGTGCTAACGTTTCTGTCAGCTCGCCAGGATGACCAAGTGGTCTAAGGCACCAGACTCAAGATACATCTAATAAATATCAGATCTGATGATCTATGACAGTCACCAGAAATGATTCTACATACTATAAACAGTTAAAGTTATTCATCAACTTCATGAGTAGCTGCTTTATGGCCATTTTTCTTATTTTGCTTGTTACTTATACACATACAGGCATGGCTGTGTAGAATAGGCATGCCCTTATGATAAGAAGTTTGCCGCCAAACTTCATGTCACCAAGTTCATTCCTACAGTGTGGCAATTTGGGGTCAATGAGTGGATTTGGTAGATGGAGATTGAAAGAATCCCACTGTATTTAGCTGTTGAGACACTACATCCTTCGAAGCTTCCAGGCTTCCTGAAATTCACCAATGCACCCTACCCATTTCTTCATCCTCTTTTTTTAAAGACTTACTCACTATTCACTTCCTGTGCATATTCTATGTACTGTTCATGCAGTTTTGGTTACTGATATTTGTTGATTGCCCATAATTTACTGCATTGAAACAAAAGCTGGTATCCAGTTACATCGACTTCATTTTTCTAAAAATTTTGATTAGTTGAACAAGCAAGGAGCCATTTCCTAGCTTATTCTTGTGAGCTAAACATGCTAATTACATGGATAATCTTAGTCAATCATATGTCAAGCACTTGGTAAAATCATTAGAGCTTTTGACAAAATGCATTCTAGTACAATAATGCCTCGATATACAAGTTAATTTGTTCCCAGAGACTACTCGTAAAGCAAAAACTCGTAAAGCAGAGCAATAATTTCCCATAGTAGCAATGTTATTAAGTGTAATTCGTTCCCAGAAAAATATTTTACCTATCAAATTTATAATACTAGTAAATAAATGACAGTAAAACAACAGTAGAATATAAAGAATATTTTGTGTAACGTAAAAAGAATGTCAAGATCATTTGTAATAAAATACACTATTATCATAATCGTTTTCTGAATTACTTTCATGTGCACTAGACTCATGCACACCATCACTTTTAGTTCCAGCTACCAATTCACAAGCACTCATTGAAGTCTTGAGTTTTTTTGTTATTTTTTCCAATACTCTCTCTTTTACTCTTTTACTTGTTTCAGTCATTTGACTGTGGCCATGCTGGAGCACCGCCTTTAGTCGAGCAAATCGACCCCGGGACTTATTCTTTGTAAGCCCAGTACTTATTCTATCGGTCTCTTTTGCTGAACCGCTAAGTGATGGGGACGTAAACACACCAGCATTGGTTGTCAAGCAATGCTAGGGGGACAAACACAGACACACAAACATATACACACACACTTATATATATATATACATATATATGACAGGCTTCTTTCAGTTTCCGTCTACCAAATCCACTCACAAGGCATTGGTCGGCCCCGGGGCTATAGCAGAAGACACTTGCTCAAGATGCCATGCAGTGAGACTGAACCCGGAACCATGTGGCTGGTTAGCAAGCTACTTACCACACAGCCACTCCTGTGCCTAGAAGCTTTTTTCACATATGTTTTTATGTTCTGAGTTCAAATTCTGCCATGGTTAATTTTGTATTACATTCTTTCGGGGTCGATAAAATAAGTACCAGTTGGGCAGTTGGTTTGGTGTAATATACCTACCCTCTGCCTCGAAATTGGGGACCTTGTGCCAAAGTTTGAAACCAATATTATATACATGCCAATATATAAAAATATGCACACACTCACACACTTGTATATGTAATTGAATATATAAATCTGTATAAATGCATATGTATGTATGTATATGTATGTATGTATATGTATGTATGTATGTATGTATGTATGTATGTATGTATGTATGCATATATATATGTATATATATAATATATATATATATATATATATATATATATATATATATATATATATAATATTGTTATATTTCGGAATGGTCAAATATTTAAACGTATATATATATATATATATATACACATATAATCAAAATAACCTCTCTGTCTATACATCTATCCTCTTTATAATGTTGGCAAGTGAAATAGGGATAAGAATGTGCATTGTCCGTTTAATTGGAAAATTCTATATGTGGCTGAAGATTGCTCAACATTTTAAAACTGATGTAATACTTACAGTGTTTAATAAAATGAAGTAGCATGAAACAATTGTACTACTCTACCTTGGATATACTTGTTGCTTATTTTGATTATAATCACCCCATTTGATTTATATGGATAATACCATACAATATTCTGGTGCCTCCAACTTAAGTGCCATATTCATCTGAATCTAAATTTCGCTGAACTTACATATATATATATAGATGTACGTGTGTGTGTATGTGTGTGTGTGTGTGTGTGTGTGAAAGTGTGTGCATTGTGTACGCTTGCAAGTACATATGTATAAACATTATAATCATACATAGATTTAAGCATGCATGCACTATTAAGTGGATATGTGTGTACATATATATATATATATATTATATATATATATATATGTGTGTGTGTGTGGTGTGTGTGTGTGTGTGTGTGTGTGCACATCTATGTGCTTGTGCATGCAAACACATATGCACACATACATACATTCATACTTGTATATAATAGAATACTTCATCAAATAAAATGAAAACAAAGTGTGAGAGTAAAGAGTATGCTGATGGATAGTATTACTGTGGAACAGTGGCTCTTAACTGCTTTTGTTCACCCTCTCACCCATCTCCCTTTCAAATATTTGTAGAAGCTAATGTCCCCCACTTCTCCTTTATAAAAACGACAGCAGTTAATGACTCTAATTATAGAACTAAACTGGATTATTATGCAAGTTGAAAGTCATTATTATCTACTTGTTATCACTCATAGGTAATTAAAAAATTAGTAGCTTTGATTCTAATTTATTTTTAAATAATGAATACAAACAAACTTGATTACTACAAAGCCAAAATTGTGTAAACTTAATGCATTTCATAAAAAAAAAAAAGAAATGCGAAAACAATTATTAAATCTATTTAATTTAATGTTTACCCTGAGCCAGAAAATAATTTGCTAATTTTTCATTATCAGGATCAATGTTTGACAAATGAAGTCTCGAGTCTGTTCTTTCACTTATTTGCAATCATCTACTTCTCTGTAACTATTTGGTTAACAATAGCAATGTATTTCTGAATCATCTTGACCAAGCGTAAACAGTAAAACGAAAGAGGAAAAACACAGCTATGATCAGCACTTTTATTTCATACAAAAATTTCAGCTATTTGTTTGGAATCTTGGGCAACAATGCTTTATACTCTCTTTACTGAAGCTGTATCTGAATTTCAAAATCATTTTGTAAGTCATTCAGTTCTTCAAGTAGTCCATGGTGAGCAAAACTGCATTTGAAGGAAATGGATTATGACTCCCTTTGGGTATTTTCAGTTCACCAATCTCTTTCGATTCAGTTATCAAATCACCTTTCAATATCTGAAGATAGAAATAATAGCAGTGTAAATCTGTATCTAATATTGAATTACTATACCTTTCATATTTTCTGGGTTGATAGGATTAATACCAGTTATGCACTGGGGTTGATGTAATTGACTAACCCCCTCCCACCAAAATTTCAGGCCTTGTGCCTATAGTAGATAAGATCATTATTATTATCGTGAAGGCAGCAAGTTGGCAGAATCATTACCACACGGTATTTCATCCATCACTATGTTCTGAGTTCAAATTTCACCAAGATCGACTTTGCCTTTCATTCTTTCAGGGTTGATTAAATAAGTACCAGTTATGTACTGAGGTCGATGTAATTGACTTACTCCTCCCCCAATTTCAGGCCTTGTGCCTATAGCAGAAAGGATTATTATTATTGTTATCATTATTATCATCATCATTATTATTATTATTATTATTATTATTATTATTATTATTATTATTATTATTATTTACTTTTAATCTGCATGTTTGTTACAATCACTTGCCAAGGCACCCAGCATTCTAGGGTGAGTGACAGATAAGAGATGTTACTGTATGAGGGAAAGCTTGAGGAAGGAAAGTGGCAGGGGCAGTAGCAAAATATCTTCATGAATTTCAAGTAACTTTATGTAAACTAATTTTTCATTGATACGTTAGTGTCAGGAATATAAATTATTTTTTATATTTTTACTTGTTTCAGTCATCGATGTTCTTATATAAAATTTTAATCGGAGGTTTAAAATAGGCTGCTTTTTCTTTTCCGCATGAAACCAGAGGTTGTTACCTGCAGGTTTGCATCAATTTTTAAGGAGGAACTGTCTGTGCAAAGTTTTATGTAGTCTATTGCTCAGATGTTTTGCAGTTAAGTATTGCCAATGGTAATACAGAGAATCATGAAAATACTTGTGGCTCCTTCTATTAGATGTGTCATAAGTCCATGGTACTCTATTACTTATACAGGTAATAACACTTGTGAGAGGAATATTTTCATTTCTAAAGATGGTACTCAACTATTCTATAAATTCTAGAATCTTTGTATCAGCTTTCAATTGTTTCCTAAATAGGAACTCTTCTATAAGTTCTTTATTAGTATTTTAATAATGCACTCAGACCAATTATAAAATTTATTTTCAGACAGTTGTTCAACATTTGTAGCAAAAACTCTGTAGAATCCAAATTACCACAAATGCTATGTTCAATGTCATTTGACGTTTTGTCAACTCTTGTTGATTCCAAACTACTACTGAGAGGAATTAGTAACTTCACATTATGTCTATCAGGGCATGGAAGCACTCCGTTGGTTACGACGATGAGGGTTCAGGTTGATCCGAATCAACGGAACAGCCTGCTCGTGAAATTAACGTGTAAGTGGCTGAGCATTCCACAGACACGTGCACCCTTAACGTAGTTCTCGGGGATATTCAGCGTGACACAGAGAGTGACAAGGACGGCCCTTTGAAATACAGGTACAACAGAAACAGGAAGTAAGAGTGAGAGAAAGTTGTGGTGAAAGAGTACAGCAGGGATCACCACCATCCCCTGCCGGAGCCTCGTGGAGCTTTAGGTATTTTCGCTCAATAAACACTCACAACGCCCGGTCTGGGAATCGAAACCGCGATCCTATGACTGCGAGTCCGCTGCCCTAACCACTGGGCCATTGCGCCTCCACCTATCAGGGCATATAGCTTCTATAACTTTATCTGTGTCTGACAAGATGAGTGTTGCACCAGTGATATGTAATTTTTTTTTCAGATTTGGTGATTAATTTTGCAATATTTGTAAGATGCAACTAATTGTTTCTCCAATTGGATACTTTGTTTTACAATCAACTCATTAAATCAGTTTTTAAATTCATTTAATTTTTAAGTTGAGGAACTGGCATAGTCTGTTTCCTTTATTGAGATGAATTGTTTTCAAATGATCAATCATTCTTGAAGGTAACATTTTTTTGACTGTCGCTTAAAAATTTTTATCTTTTAGAGTGTAAAAACATTGATAACTGTTCACTGTTAATGTTTAGAATGATTCCATATTTTAAATAGTTATATGCACGTTGACGACACATTTCTACCCAGCGTCATTTCAGGACAATATAAATATTTACAATAAAAAAAACAACTTTCCTCTTATTAAAGAACTAGTGCTAATAATAAAAAAAAAAAACTCTTCACTTCAACTGATTTACTGAATGACATACATTGAAGAATGTTTTCTTTATACTGATTCAGAAATAAATAATTGTTTCTATCATCAAATCAAGTGAATTTTCAGGTAGGCCTTAAGAATTGACATGTACAAAGTGAAAGATTTTTGATTACTTACAAATTAGCAGACTTATTTAGAGAGTGGTAAGTGGCCATATTAATTTTATTATTCAAAGACAATAAGGTGGAAAGTAGGCAGAATAATTAACATGCTGGGCAAAATGCTTAGCAGCATTTCTTCTACTATTACATTCTGAGTTCAAACTCCACTATGGTTGACTTTGTCTTTCGTTCTTTAAGGATTGATAGAATGAGTACCAGTTAAACCCTGGGGGTCAAACAAATTTACGAGCACCTCCCAGCAAAATTCCAGGCTTGTGCCTATAACTGGAAGGATTATTCAATATATTTGTTCTTTAATATTGACTGATATTTTATTTGAATTTAAAAGGATGATTAAAAATAATTAAGGAGTTTCTATTAATTGGTCCACTATTAAATGAAGGTATTGAATAATGAAACCATTAATGAATTTGAATAATCAATAGAAAACACTTTTGTTTCCTCCATTTTGATTCTTAAGGTCTATGATATTAACTTTACAATGAACTTTACACTTGCCATTATAAAATATATATTCTATCATCAATCATTTTAATCTCTTTGAGGAAGATTACTTATTCTGATACAGATTTAAATAATATATTACTCGCTAATTTAGTTTATGATGGCACTGAATTTATTATGAGACTGAAAGTATTATAAAATACAGTTGCTGGTCAATAAAATCCTAATCTTCAATAATTTTTAATTAGTTTTAATTAGTTCTTATACTGAATATTTAATTAACAAGAAAGCTTGTTATGGCAATCTTTGATAATAGCGTACCTCTTTTACTTTTGACAGACTGTAGCTGATATCACATTGGTTAATAGTCGCAGAAGAATTCTGTATTTTAAATGTTCTGTGTTCAGCTTGTTTGTCATCAGAGATATTTTCTGATGCAATTAAAAATTAGTTTTTGTGTTGTTGTCTTTCAATTTTGCTTTATTTTTGTTAAACTTTTAGCAAAAAGATTGTAAGCAATTTTACAATAAAGAAGAGATAAGAACATATGATGATGATGATGATGATGATGATGATAACCTTCCCATCTTAAACAACAGTATAAAAATGAACAGCAACAGTAGAAAATTGAATTTAGCAACAGTAGAAAATTGAATTTAGCAACAAGGCAAAAGTGAACAAAATAACACAAAAGCAAACAAGCTGGCCACTGCATGGTTGAAATAAAAGAAATTATCCTACAGATGCTAATCAAAGAGACATCAGTTATTGTTTCATAAACAGAAAGTGGATTGCTATTATCAAAGATCATTTTCATTATAATTTATTCATGGTAGTGAATAAATAAAATCAATTAGCAAATAAATATAAGTATCCTCTTCAGTTTGCATAGTACCCTCAGATAAAGGGACAACTGCCGGGTTGCTGTATTATTTCCATAAAAAGCAGTGCAAAATTTTTAAAAAGTAAATTGTATTAGAAAGTTACCCAGAATGAAAATCAATTTATAAATCTCCTTTGTAAGTATGTGTTTGTGTGCCTGTATTATATTTATATATACGCATACATTTATACACAATTGAATATGATAGGGTCAACAAGAAGGAATGCACTTAAATAAAATACATATATATACATATACATATACATACATATATATATATATATATATATATATATAATATATATATATATATATGTACACATGCACATGTATGTATATAGTTGTGCATGTATATGATATATATTTGCATATTTAAAATATATAAATGTGCATGTACATATGTTTTCTGTACATATCAATGTATCATTTATTTATGTATGTGTGTATGTGAGTGTGTGTATGTATATACATATATATTTATACACTTTCGGAGTGGTTGCCTACATTCTCGGAGTGGTTGGCGTTAGGAAGGGCATCCAGCTGTAAAAAATCTGCTAGATCGAGATTGGAGCCTGGTGCAGCCATCTGGTTTGCCAGTCCCCTGTCAAATCATTCAACTCCTGCTAGCATGGAAAGCGGATGTTAAACGATGATGATGATGATGATGATATATATACACATATATATACACACACACATATATATATATATACATACATACATACATACATACATACATACATACACACACGCAGACATATATGTATATAGATGCAGACGTGGTTGTGTGGTAAGAAGCTTGCTTCTCAACCACATGGTTACAGGTTCAGTACCACTACATGGTATCTTAGGCAAGTGTCTTCACCTACAGCCTTGGGCCAACAAAGTCCTAGTGAGTGGATTCAGAAGATGGAAATTGAAAGAAGCCCAGCGTGTATACAGATACACACACCCACATATATGTATGTATATATAAATGCATGTATGTATCTATGTGTGTGTGTCTTTGTGTCTGTGTCTCCCCACCACCACTAACACTTGAAAACTAGTGTTGGAGAACTTACATTCCCATAACTTTGGTTTAGCAAAAGAATAAGTTCTTGGTGAAAAAAATAAGTCTTGGGGTTGATTTGTCCAACTAAAACCCTTCAAGGTGGTACCACAGCATGGCTGCAATCAAATGACTGGAGCACGTAAAAGAACAAAAAGGTATGTAAAAGTGTTGCCTGTTGGTCAGTTCTAATTATCTTAGTTAATAACTTAGTATGATATTCAATAGATTTATTTGCTAAAAAAATTATAATATTTTAACTTTCAAGTAGCCTAGTTTTAAAAAAAATTATAGGGTGCAGTCCTGAAAAGAAGCATGTCAGTCTTGCCAGGTAATGGGATTTACTACCTGTGTCTCAATCTGGCAACCCATATTATTTCCCAGGTTGAGAAATTCCTTATTAGAGGAAACGTGTGTACATGAGAAGAAGCGAGAAAAAGACAAAGAGTGGCATGAGCAGCAAGAGAGATACACAATGTCCCTAAACCAGTGGTTCTCAATCATTCTTTGTCTATGAACCCCTATTTTATTCAGATGGGTACTCAACCATTTTATGCTTAAAAAGTCCTATCATATTTTTTATAACTAAACATTGTATAAAAAATTGCATAAAATATTGTATAAAATTTTTTTTTGCATAAAAAAATTGCTAAAATATTTGGTGTTGTAGAAGTGTAACCTATTTGTTACACACAAATTTTTACAACAAAATGTTATATTGATCCCTAAGGGTAATATAGGCCCTTATTTAAGAACCACTGCCCTGAACTAACTGGACGTTGAAGCTTATCTTGAGAGCAAAAGAGTGAACAGTTTTTTCACTGCACAAAATAGAAGGAAAAAAATTCCTAGATATTTTTGATACCTATTATTTATATTCTTATTGTATGTCACAGTTGGAATTTCATTTTGATTATAAATCATATCTTAAATAAATTTGCCAAAAATATTGAACAAGAATATTAAGTGTTAGACTTACATTGACAGGTTTATTGCATGATACCATAAATCTATCTCTCACTGCATACATACATACATACATACGTACGTACATACATACATACATACATACATACATACGTACATACGTACATACATACATACATACATACATAAATACGTACATATGTACATACATACACAAATACATACACACACACAAACACACCCATATATATGTATATATATATATATAAAATTTATTATTTATATATACATACATATATTTATACATACATATATATATATATATATATATATATGTATATATATATATGTGTATATATGTATGTTTGTATGTATATATATCTGCATATATATGTATGTTTGTATGTATATATGGATGTATATATATATTTAGGGATGTGTGTGTATGTGTATGCATGTGTGTGTGCGTGTGCATGCATATGTATAAGTATGTTGGAAATACGTCTTAGGTTTCACATGACATATAAAAGACAATATATTAATTACTTACAATTCAGAAATTGAAATTGTAAGATTCTCAATCCAGTGTATTTACCTGCTGAGCAGTCATTAAATTTCAGAGCCCATCATCTTTTAATATAAATCTTTGCCTTGTATATTAGAACAGATATATATATATATATATATATATATATATATATATATATATAAGTGCAAGCCTAACTCAAAAGCAATAATGACTGTTTGTAGCAAAAGAGTTAATGTTCTTGCACAGCCTGCTATAGGTGTGCTGATTAATTCCTATTCAAATCTATCTCAGTTTTTTTTCATGGTATTTTCTGTTTGCTTATTTTTGTATCGTTTAAATCTTAACTACGACAAATATTACAGTTAAAGAGCTTAGAATTATCTCGTGTTGAATACCTAAATGCACATCTTTATAGAAATACATATATAAATATATGCATACATACAAGTTATATATACATATATATACATAATTTAATATAATATATATACATATATTTATAGTATACATACATACATATATATATATATATATATATACATACGTACACACACATATATATACATATATGTATGTATATATACAAATCAACACACATCACACATTTATATAGATATATGTATAGTTTTACTAAAGTGTGATTTAAAGCTTAAATTACATATTTCCATTTCCATTATTGCCCTCGTGTCATTCAGTAGAAATCCGCAGTTGGATATGTCATAGAGTACATAGAGAAAACGAAACACAAGACAATTTGTAGACAATTTCTTATGTTTTATTTTCTCTGTGTGTGTGAACCCCTGTGTGTGTATACATATATGTATGTGTATATATATGTGCATGTGTGTTTATACACGTGTGTGTATGCATGTTACCCTATAGGGTTCAAGAAGTCTTTGGACAGATTCCTTCAAGAAATCCCGGATAAACCCCCTACACCCGGATATGTCTCTGTAAACAATAACTCTCTACTTGAGTGGGCCATAGTGCCCAAATTCTGACTTGAAAGACTTCACCAGGTGGTGCTATTAAGTTAGACATGGCCTGGGCCAATAATGGCCGAAACCTTTCAAAGTATTTCAAAGTATTTCAAAGTATATGATCACATTCCTGTATAGCAAAATGGCATGGCCAATCAAGTTTTGAAGAGAATATTTTGTAGCCATTTTTTAAGCTCCCTCTACTCTGGGTTCAAATTACACTGAAGGGTACTTTGTTTCTCATCATGCAAGAGGTCGATAAATAAAGTACTGGTTTGGTAATGATGCTGATTCCCCATTCAGTTTTTCATTTTCTTTCTCACTTTCCCACTGGAACAAATCTGTTGTGTTTAGACCTGGAGAAAGATGGGTTCCGTAAGGTTTAGAAATTGCCCAAGACTGGCAATATATCATAATGACACCTGAATGAATATATCACAAGTTGAGGGCCTAAAAACCATGAAGGGGTGTGTGAGTGTGTGTGTGTGTATATATATGTGTGTGTGTGTGTGTGTGTGTGTGTGTGTGTATGTATATATATAGGTGTGTGTGTGGTTTCTTCTAGTTCCTTACTGCTGTAATCGACTTACCATTACCCCCAAATTACTGGCTGTGCACCAAAATTTTAAATAATTATTATCATTATTATAGAGTTAAGAAGCAGCACACACCACCAAGTGATGCTGGGGTACAGATATATGAAGCCCAATATACCCATCATGACTGACTCTCAGATCAGGGTATTCTAGGCACGTCAGGGTATTCCGATGAGAATTTTCTTCAGGTTGAGTAGCCCATCCTATTCAAAAAGAATAACGACTGTTGAAGGACGATGTATGAAACAACTATGTTTCCAAAGGTGAATTATTCAAACTCCAAAGAATCCCTCTCAAACATGGCAATGATGCTCCCCAATAGCTCCTGCTCATGATCAGAAATGCACATACTATTAGCCATTAAAGGACATGCTAACTGGTTAGGGTCAAGCAACTGACAAACAAATCTGTAATATTGTGGCATAAACACACATACATAACCACTTACACTTGCATTTATATAGTAGAATATATCAAGATACATAAGTATGGAAATGGATATATTATGTGTGTGTGTGTGTGTGTGTGTGTGTATAGATACACATACACACACACACAAACACACATTTGTATAAATGTTTACATATATAAATGGTTTTATGTTGTAATAAAAACTATTTTACATGAATCTAATGGTTTACTGTATACATTTGTAAATTAAATATTTATTATTCTTAAACAAGGAAACACATACACACACATATATACACACATAGGTATATATGTATATATACATATATATATACATGTATATATATATATATATATATATATATATATATATATATATATATATATATATATATATATATATATATATATATATACAGGGTGAGATGGATAAATTGTTGCTGTTTTATATTATTAATTTCATGCAAGCACATTGTTTATTTTTGATTTTGTCGACTACACAGTATTGTAGAGTCAGTTGGGCACTGTCTGTGAGAAAAACAGCACCATGACGCAATTCACTCTGCCAGAAATTTGGAAGTGACATGCTGTACTGCTTGGCATTCATGCCAGAAGCTCCAATGTAAACATTTCAGTGTGTTTGGGTGTCAATCTGAGGATGGTGCAATCTGAGGACATGTACTGAGAGTGATCAAAATCTAACATCTAGTCAACATCATGGTGTCTGGAATGATAACAAGTGATGGCAACGTTAAGCCACCATTCATCTTCCTACATGGTCTACATCAACTGCCTGAAGGAGGTTATGCTGCCCTGCGTCAAGAGGGTGGCTGTTGGAAGATCCTATGTCTGGAAACAGAACTCTGCATCATGTCACACAAACAGGAGAATACAGTCATGGCCGTCAGACAATTTCTGAGGCCACATCACTCCTAATACTTGGCCACCTAACTCTCCAGACTGCAACCCCCTGATTATTATGTGTGGGTGCAGCTGAGTGAGAGACCAACAAAACTCCTTGTAACACCAAAGATGAACTGAAGGCAAGGATTAGGACAACATCCACCAACTTAAACAAGGAGACCGTCCAGAAGAGTTGCAGAAGATTCCAAAGTCGTCTAAAGGCCTTTATTGAAGCCAATGGCTATTTTATTGAATAAATTTACTATTTAGTATTTCAAGATATTTTTATTTAATTTTAGTAAATATATGTTAAAATGAGAGGGTAGTGTCATTTTCATTTTTGCATAATTTAAACGACAGTTTATTCACAGCACCCTGTGTATGTATGTATAGATAGATTCATACATTCATACATACATGCCTCATGGAGGCAAGGTGGCTGAGTTCCTTTCGAGTGTTGGGCCTCATGGAGGTAACAACCAAGACCTTTGGCATTATGTCGTGCTTGAGAAGGAGACACATTGAGCTGAGCAAAATCGCAGTCATGGCAGATACCAGTGTCGTGCAAATTGGCACCCATGCTGGTGGCACATAAAAGTAGCCATTCCACTCTCAGGGCGGTTGGCATTAGGAAGGGCATCCAGCCATAGAAAACCATGCCAAATTGGACTGGAGATTGGTGCAGCCTTCCAGCATGCCATCCCAGTCAAACAATCCAACCCATGCCAGCATGGACAATGGACGTTGCATGATGCTGATGATGATGATATATATATATATATATATATATACACATTTATATCATATATATATATATATATATATATTATGTGAAATAGAAAGATGAATAATCTTGTAGTAGATTAATCAAAAGTTTAACCGATTCCTTAGTAGCAAAAATCACAGCAGTAAACAGCACGGTTGGAGGTACAACCATCTGGCATTGCAACCGTGCATTGGTGCGGATAATTGAAATTAAAACATTATTGGTGAATTGAAGAATGGAGCTGAACGCAGATTGAACAGAAATCGTTTTATTTCATTCTACACGTGTTTCGAAAGGCACAAATTACCAAAATCGGATTTTGGTAATTTGTGCCTTTCGAAACACGTGTAGAATGAAATAAAACGATTTCTGTTCAATCTGCGTTCAGCTCCATTTCTTCAATTCACCAATAATGTTTTATATATATATATATATATATATTTATATTATATATATATATATATATATATATACATATATTATATATATGTGTGTGTGTGGTGTTGTAATCCTTGTCAACACATCTCCATGTATTTAGTTTTTTTCTATCCGCATGTTTTGGATGAGTCTTTTCTAACACAGAGCTTCTCCATTTTTCAAGTCTTTTTGCACCTTTTCTGTGAGATTTAGCATTCTGAGCTCACCTTTACCTCTTCTTTTCACTTTCCTCAGCCTTCCTCTTCCACAACTTTCTTACGCATGGATATATAAATATATGTATTTGGTTACAAACAAAAGTTTAATCCCTCTCTCTCTCTCTCTCTCTCTCTGCATATAAGTACATATACATATATATATATGTATATATATATATATATATATATATATATATTTATATTAGATATATTATATCATTTATATATATATATAATATTATATATATATATTATATATATATATATATATATATATTATATATATATATATATATATACACACATACCATATATAAACACCCACACATTTATATACATGCGTGTATGTATGTATTACATTATTTTGAATAAATAAAGACATATACACAAATCTATTCTGTTTCATATCTGTATATGCAAAATTATACGTGTTTCGGTCTCTAACAGAAATAGAGGATATTTTCTTCGCTGCATACAGACAAATAGAAACACGCACATACACACACAGAAGGAAGCACATGCATACATATACATATGTGAACATATATATATATATATACATATATATATATATATACATATATATATATATATAATACATATATAATATATATATATCATATATATATATATATATACCATAATATATATAATATATACACATACTATATATATATATATATATATATACATATATATACATATATATATACATATATATACTATATATATATATAATATATATATATAATACACATATATATATATATATACATATATATTATATATATATATAGATACATATAATATATATATACATATATATATATATATATATATATATATATATATATATATATATATATATATATATACAAATACATATATATATATATATATGTGTGTTGTGTGTGTATATAGATATATTCACACACATGCATACATATATATGGTTTTGTGTGTGTGTGTATAATTACACACATGCATACATATATCCTTAGTCACATTTTATATTTTTTGATGCATATTTTTTTGCGAATATATTTTATGCCTCCTTCTCTTTGCAACCATACACATACCAATATTTATCTAGAGGTTTTCATATGAAAGATTCTCTGCATGTTTGTATGTTATCTTCACATGAATTTCGATGGATACATATAATCAAGTATTTTATTGTTTGTTAGCAGTTTTTTTTTTTGTTCTCTCCTTCTTATTTTCCTTCTCATTTTTCTTCAATTGCAGGCTTTGTTGTAAGGGAGTTATTAACAGATCCGGTTTTTTTTTTCCCTTTTATTTTTTTCCCTTTCTTTCTTCACTGAAATAGAACTTTGTTTACTGAAGTGTGAATGCTGCTGTTTTTTTTTTCTCCTATATATCTTGTGTGGTTGGACAGTAGGCATTGTGTTGTTGAAAAATAAGAGTCCTTGTACTCTGCTGATATCTGTGTGTCATAACATTCAATGGATATCATTCTCATGAAGGAAGGAAGCTGTGTCTGGTGTAGTCAACTATGACAGGATGTTATCAGCTATCTTCAGTTTTCAATATCTGGAATTCAAATAAGCAGTGTACAAGCTTTTGGAATCTATAGAACTAAAGGCATTTGCATATAGATGTATAAAGCAGTTTGAAGTGAGAAGAAATATTAACAAAAAGTATAAAATGAAACTAAAGCAACAACAATAAAAATTATGGTGACCAGCAAGCTGTAAATAGACCATCTCCTTTGAGATGATGGTGAAGGTAAATTCGTAAATTCTATTGAAATCTCAGCCTGTAACAGAAACATGATATTATTCCTCACTAACCATTTTGGCAGTAAAAGAGAAACATCAGAAGTTGACTTAAAATATAGTTTTAGTTAGTAATAATTAAATAACAATGCAGAGTTGTTTAAATCTATTGAGGATGAAGGGGAGTTGTTTGTTTAATCTCAAGAGAGGATGAACCTAATAGTTTGTGTCATACAGTATAGGTTATAGCTAAGTGATGATTTGCTTATTTGCCAGTAAATGTTAAACTGCTTGTTCCTATGTGAAGGTTTTCCTTTTAGTTTGTGGATCGAGTAAATCAGAAAAATTAGTTTCATTTCCAAACAATGGCATATAATGTCGCATAGAATATTCTTTTACC
Source organism: Octopus sinensis (assembly GCF_006345805.1). NCBI lineage: Eukaryota > Metazoa > Mollusca > Cephalopoda > Octopoda > Octopodidae > Octopus > Octopus sinensis. The sequence continues at coordinate 7,372,966 of NC_043010.1, read as the reverse complement.
TAGTTTTTATTATTATCTACTTCGGTTTTTCGGACAAAAAGATATAGCAACACGCCAGGAGGTATTTCATCATTGTCATCATCAACATCATCGTTTAACGTCCACTTTCCATGCTAGCATGGGTTGGACGATTTTGACTGAGGGCTAGCAAACCAGATGGCTGCACCAGGCTCCAATCTACAGCTGGACGCCCTTCCTAATGCCAACCACTCTGAGAGTGTAGTGGGTGCTTTTTACGTACTACTGGCACGGGGGCCAGTCAGGTGGTACTGGCAACAACCTCGCTTGAATCATTTTACACATGCCACCAGCATAGGTGCCAGTAAGGCGACGTTGGAAACGATTTATTCAAGAACTCCAATCTCACAGATTATAATCTGTGAGATTGGAGTTCTTGAATACCAGTGAAAAGCTTAAGATAAGAGATTACACAAAAAATTTAAACACAGACATGTGGTTAAAATGCTTACTTTGCTGATGAGTAGTTTTGAGGTTTGGTTTCATGCACGACCCCTTGGGCAAGTGTAATTAACTAAATCTTTAACTGACCAATTACTTTATGAGTAGAATGTGCACAGGTACCTATCATATAATGATACATGCCCACAGATACACACAGACACACATGTAAATATGTGTATATCTGCTTGCCTATTTATCTATCTATCTATCTGTCTGTCTGTCTGTCTGTCTGTCTGTTTGTCTGTCTGTCTGTCTGTCTGTCTATCTATTTACAAGACAAATAATTTGATTCATCTTCAAAGTAATAAAACTAACAGTAAGCATATCATAATAATTTCTTAATCAAGCCCAAAACTTGAAAATTGTAAAGACTGTATTTGATGACATGTAATATCCATTTTATTTTCAAAATATCTCAAAAAAAGCTCCTACATGTAAATCTCTGAGACATGCATAATATTTAATGCTCTGAATAAGTACCGCTGAAATTTGGGTGCCTCTTTTGTTACCACGTGTCTTTTATGCCATCAAATGTTTGACATGTTACTGAAAATGTTGTGAACTTTGCAACATCACACTTGTAAAGTAATGTATCTTTGCTATGAATTTTAAAGAAAACTGCTGATGCCAAGAAAATCAGCAATGCCAAGAGCATAGAGGGGTCTCTAAGTAGATAATCATCCTACTAGAATTAGCAGCCAATTTCCTTCAACTTTTATTCCACTATCTTAGAAAAAAAAAGACACATTGAATAACCTTGCCTGGGGTATATTACTGCTGAGAGAAAGTAGAAAGATGGTGTCGTGAATGCTTCTTTTCATTATAAATCTACTCAGTCAAGATTGAAATGAGGCTAAATAACAATAAAAACATGATAGTGATGATAATAATGATGAGGATGATGAAGATGATGAGGTAGTGGTGTTTAAAACAAAAATCAATAAATAAATTGTTATTGTTATTGCTGTTGTTATAGCAATACAAGTGGTGGCTGTGGTGATAATGATAATGATGGTGATAGTAGTGGTAGCAGTGGTGGTTTCTTCTTTTGCTAAGGACCACAAGAAAAAAAAAACAAAAAAAAAAAACAACTTCAAATCAAAGAGGAACGACAGTTTGAAAGAGAGATACAAATATATGTATGTATGTGTGTATGTCTATGCAAGAGTAGGCATATGGATATGAGTGTGTGTGTGTGTGTGTGCACGTAGATGTATGTGAGTGTGAAGATGTGTGTGTGTGTCTGTGTAGAAAGGCAAGAATGAGAGATTAAGTAGGACAGAGAAGGCTGGGGTTATACAGTTCAAAAATATAATTTCCATGTTGAAGTGTGAGTGACAGTTTAGATTTCATAGAAGATGGCTTGCCGGATTGATTGATTTATATGGACTCTAAGGAACTTCAGTTTATCAAGAATTCACAGAATTGAATTTGATCCCCCAAAAGATAATTCTTGAGAATTTACACATATTTGGGGGAACAGTTGTTTCAGTTGACACTAATATATTAATTTTAGGAGAAAAGCGGGAAACAAATGGAACATAAAAATAATAATAATCATAATCATAATAATAATAATAATAATAATAATAATAATAATAATAATAATAATATATTAATAATAATAATAATGATAATAATAATAATAATAATAATAATAATAATAATAATAGACAGACAGACAGACAGACAGACAGATAGCTAGAACTAATAGTTCAGAAGAATATATGAAAAAGAAATGGTTCCTTGACAGGAGGGTTCAACTATTGGAGTGATGTGGGGCACACTACATATGTAAGCTTGGATTACTCTGACTCACCAAAAACCAATGCCTTCTCCAAATTCTTGCTTCCAGCCTCAGCTACAAGAATTTGGGACTCAGAAATCTAAAAGAATCAAATGAAAATGTCATAAGGCAATTTTTCCTTGTCAGTTTTCTGATTCTATCATAGAATATATTATTGTTATAATCAGATTCTACTCAAAAATATCCATTGAAAGCAGCCATTTACTGGATACTCTCTCTTTACTCTTTTACTTGTTTCAGTCATTTGACTGCGGCCATGCTGGAGCACCGCCTTTAATCGAGCAACTCGACCCCGGGACTTATTCTTTTGTAAGCCCAGTACTTATTCTATCGGTCTCTTTTTGCCGAACCGTTAAATAACGGGAACATAAACACACCAGCATCGGTTGTCAAGCAATGCTAGGGGGACAAACACACACACACACACATTTATATATACATATATACGACGGGCTTCTTTTAGTTTCCGTCTACCAAATCCACTCACAAGGCATTAGTCGGCCCAGGGCTATAGCAGAAGACATTTGCCCAAGATGCCACGCAGTGGGACTGAACCCGGAACCATGTGGTTGGTAAACAAGCTACTTACCACACAGCCACTCCTGCGCCTATCATTCAAATTCTACCATTATTAATTCTCTGCTGAGAGGAGGCACAAGGAATGAGTTAAGCAAGTGGAAATGAATGGAGAAGAATGAAAACAATTGTAGGTATCTGTGCTGTGTTAAAGTGAAAAATGAAATAATGAGTAAAGTTATGGAAGGAACTTGATTTGGTCAACCAAATTAAACAGCCATTAGTAAGAATACTTACTTGTACTTGTGGTGACATTCACCCTGGGTGAGTTGAGTTGGCTTCTTCTACCACCCTCGAGGCATCTCGAACCATGGCAGCCCGCGCACAATGGTCCTGCACCAGTTTACTGGAGATAGCGAGCCAGTCACGGTTCCATCGGCACAGGCCGACCACCTGTGGTCATTGAGAATTCATGGAAGAAGTTTCGTGGGAATATGTGGATTTCACAAGTGGTCCCCAACAATCCTGCATGTAGAGACATTCTGTTTGCCGCAGATTGTCCGCAGATGCAGGGACAGAATGACCGAGGAGCCGCGGTTGCCAAATCAGACACTCCGAGGATTTTCACCAGAGTCCCGTCTGCCAGGTTGTGACCCTAATACCACTTAGTGTCAGACCAATCCATCTTGGGTGGACCTACCAGGAACCAAAGTTCCCAACGGTATAGCTCTGACACTACCCGTTGCCAGTGTCCTCACCACGGCGAGGAGGGGATGGACTTTGGGGACATAAGAATACTTGCAAATGATTTGTGACTGTTTTTTTTTAACCCTTTAGCATTTAAACTGGCCATATCTGGCCCAAATATTCTTCATGTTTTATGTTCAAAATGGCCAGAACTGGCTTCTCACACCTACTTCAAAATATCATTCTAAAAATAAACAATCACTTCATCAAAATCTCAAAGTTATGAGATAATGCATGATCAATTCAAAATAAAAAAGCATTACATCTAAATGCCAAAGGTTAAGCCATGAAAAGCCAGTTCAAGAGCAGACCATTCTTCAGTTTCTAATTATTTCCTTAGTTAATTATACAGTTAAATGAATATGAGAAGTGGAGTAAAAGTTTGTCTCAGCAAAACGGGGACTACAAAGAATTCTTGTAAGTTTTATTTCAGATGCTAAATTACCTACAAAAATAATAGTAATTTGCATGAAGGTATGCAGGAAGGAACCAATGTTTTGAAATCAAGGAGATTATGATAGTTAATTGGCTGTTCCACCATAGTCTTTTTACCTCCGAATAAGCCATTAAAAAATATATAATTATTTTTTTATGATACCAGCATTAAAACCGACAGATGTAATAGTCTAATTTTTTAACTGCAATATATGCTTATCCCTCTTTTAACCTTCATAACTGTGTATGTTATTTCTTCCAATAACACTCATTTTTCTATATGTCATCATCTAGGTTTTTATAAAATAGTTGGATCCAATTTTTGTGTACAGATTTTATATAGGGTTAAAATATGCTTAAAGCAACAATTTCCTTCAAATTATTGATGATAATCACAATAATTCTTATCCCCTCAAGACTTAACTCTATATTCTCATTATAAATATCTATCTTCAAAGAAATAATATCTATGTGAACAGAAAACCTTTAGGTCAATTTTTTTTCCTTGTTAGTCTGAAAAGAAATTATAACTTATCTTTAACAGCTAGAATTATTTATTGGCTATTCATATAATACATCTTGCACAAATTATAAATCTGCTTCTAGGTATACAGACACACAAAAAATATATATATATGAATTATGAATATTTGTGTGCATGAATACTAGTTGTGTGTATATGTGTGTGTATGGTATGTGTTTGTGCATGCATATAAGTATATGTATATATATATATATATATATATATATTATATATATATATATTATATATATATATATATGTATGTATGTATATGTATGTATATATATATATATGTATGTATATATATATATGTATATGTATGTATATATATGTATGTATATATATATATGTATATGTATGTATGTATGTATATATATATATGTATGTATATATATGTATATATATGTATGTATATATATATATGTATATGTATGTATGTATGTATATGTGTGTGTATGGTATGTGTTTGTGCATGCATATAAGTATATGTGTATATATATATATATATATATGTACATATATATGTATATGTATGTATGTATGTATATATATGTATGTATATGTATGTATGTATGTATGTATGTATGTATGTATATGTGTGTGTGAAGAGAGAGAAGGAAGAATAAATAACAAGGTATTCACGTTACAGGTATGTCTGTCTATATGTATGAGTTGTTAAACATTTTTTTTCCCATAATCCAATGTACTGAATACTTGTTTCATATTGCAGAAACATTATAAATCAACTGCTTTTACTCTCCATTTTTACATTTCATTTTAACTTTTTGTCTAAAATAGTTATTATCTTCTTCTTTATTTTCTTCTATAAGCTTTATTGAATACCTGCATCCTAATTATTTACTTTAGTTCATAAACATGCATGCACACACACACAATTACACACACACACACACACACAATCACACATACACACACACACACAGAGGACTATGTTTACACATATATGTGTATGCAAGTATATATATATATATAATTACACACACACACACACACACACACAATTACACACACACACAATTACACACACAATTACACACACACACACACACACACACATACACAGGACTATGTTTACACATATATGTGTATGCAAGTATATATATATATATATATATATACACACACACACATTATATATGCACACATGCACTCATATACACATATAATCATTATCTTCCTCGTTCTCACTTATACGTTAATTTTCCCATGCTGGTATGAGTTAGATGCATCTACTCTAACAAAATGTCTTGCGACTTGTTATGTTCCCTCGTCATCTCTTTAACGAAGTTCACCATTCTGAGGTTACCCTGCATTGCTTCTGTCCATGTCTTACTTGGTCATTTTTTTCCCTTGAATAATCTATCTCTCAAATCTCTTGGCTCTTCTTTCACCCAACCATCCTCCTCTGCATGCATCACATAATCCATAACAGCTAAGTCTTCTCTCATTTGCATAATATATGGTTTACTCTCTTTACTCTTTACTCTTTTACTTGTTTCAGTCATTTGACTGTGGCCATGCTGGAGCACCGCCTTTAGTCGAGCAAATCGACCCCGGGACTTATTCTTTGTAAGCCCAGTACTTATTCTATTGGTCTCTTTTGCCGAACCGCTAAGTGACGGGGACGTAAACACACCAGCATCGGTTATCAAGCAATGCTAGGGGGACAAACACAGTCACACACACACATACATATATATATATATATACATACATACGACAGGCTTCTTTCAGTTTCCGTCTACCAAATCCACTCACAAGGCATTGGTCGGCCCGGGGCTATAGCAGAAGACACTTGCCCAAGATGCCCCGCAGTGGGACTGAACCCGGAACCATGTGGTTGGTTAGCAAGCTACTTACCACACATTCACTCCTACTTATGCCTTTTTTTTTTTCTTTTCAGCTCATTTGAGCTTCTTCATTCATGGATGTTCCACATCCAGAAAAGCATTCTTACTTCACCCATCTTTCACACTCATGGCCCACATTTTAACTCCCATACAATACAGCCCTTAATATGTAGTCCTCATAAACTTTGTCCTTTCTTTGGAAACAGAATCTCTTTATTGCCAAGCTTCTTGAACTTTTTCCTCTCCGTCCCTACCATAATTAGTATAATTGCACACTACTTAGCCCTCCTTCTGTTAAAGCTAAAGAATTAGAAGCTGTCAACTTTTCTAGTGAGATTACAATACATTTGAAACAATTCATTTCATAGGTCCTTATACTACTAATTACTCTTCTGCTTCAGATCCCACTCCATTGCTTATTCACAAATTTATTGCATAAGGTATACAGTACAGAATTTGAACCTACTTTTCTGAATGCTAAGTAATAGATATGTCCTGTATGGCAGTACTGGGGACACACACACACATGCACGTGTGTAGTAGGGAGTTCTAGGAGGGAGATAAGGTTTGTAAAAAGGGTAATGAAAATGGGAAAATGATGTGTGAGAGAGGATGATAGAAGAGTAATGTGAGAAAGAGGAAAGAGTGATGATAGCAGAGAGAGAGAGAGAGAGAGAGAGAGAGAGAGAGAGAGAGAGAGACAGACAGACAGACAGACCGACAGACAAATATTGGTTCCCAATTCTGGTACAAGGTCAGCAATTTCAGGTAAAGAGTAAGTCAATTATGGTGACCCCAGTTCTCAACTGGCACTTATCAACCCTAAAAGTACGGAAGGCAAATTTGCCTTCAGTGGAATTTGAATTCAGAATGTAAAGATGGACAAAATGCCACTAAGAATTTTGGCTGGCATGCTAATAATTCTGCGAGCTCACCACCTTGACTCTCTCCCATATTTCGTCAAATACATCTGCTACTCCTACCATTCTCCAAGTTCCTCAAATCACTTCAAGTGAGGACCTCACTTCACCCATCTGTGAAGTCAATATCTTCAGTAACAACAATGTTTGAAATTCTTCTTGGTAGACACCCTCTCATTTCATATAGATTCAGCTGGTATAGAAATAGAATCTTCCGTATTCTTCAATTCTGTACATCAGCTCATCCTATAATCTCATTCCTTACCTTTACATTTCCTACCAACTTTGTATTTAACTCTGCAAGTGGCATGAAAAAGCACCATTTGAGCATGGCCATTGCCAGTACCTATTTCTTTACTACCCACAAGGGGCTAAACACAGAGAGGACAAACAAGGACAGACAAAGGGATTAAGTCGATTACATCGACCCCAGTGCGTAACTGGTACTTAATTTATCGACCTTGAAAGGATGAAAGGCAAAGTCGACCTCGGCGGAATTTGAACTCAGAACGTAACGACAGACGAAATACGGCTATGCATTTCGCCCGGCGTGCTAACGTTTCTGCCAGCTCGCCGCCATTGCCAGTACCGCCTGACTGGCCCTCATGCTGGTGGCCCGTAAAAGCACCCACTACACTCAGAGGGGTTGGCGTTAGGAAGGGCATCCAGCTGTAGAAACTCTGCCAGATCGAAATTGGAGCCTGGTGCAGCCATCTGGTTCACCAGTCCTCAGTCAAATCGTCCAACCCATGCCAGCATGGAAAACGGATGTTAAACGATGAGGATGATGATGATGATGATGATGATGATGATGACTGCACATTAATAAAACTAGGTAAATTTCCTTCCAAATTACCTTCTTTCATTCCAACATTTGCATCACATACATACATACCTAGTATGAACGCATTTGTAGTCACTACTAACCAGTAAAGCCAGTGATCTTGATAATATTCTTTCTCTTACCTACAAATATTGCACCTACAAACCAGCCCTGATCTTCAGGAAGCTCTTCAGTCTCCCTATAGAATATAAACTTGAATACAAACTGTAAAAAAAAAAAAGAAAAACAATATATACTATAAAGCATTTTGTACAATCCTCAGATGATTTTTACCAATCCTTAGCCTTACATGTGTGATTAAATATATATATATATAGGTACGTATGTATGCGAGTATATATATATGTGTGTGTGTGTATATATATATATTTATATATATATGTATATATATATGTATGTATATATATTTATACATACATGTGTAAATACATGTATACATATACATATACACACATATATATATATGAATATTTAGAAATATATGTATATAAGCATAAATATATATATATATATATATATATATATATATATATATATATATATATTATATATTATATATATATTATATATATATATATATATTACATATGTATGTATGTATATATATATAGATACATATATTTATATGTATATGAATATATCAATATCTCTCTGTCTATCTACCTCTTTCTTACTCTCTCTCCACATATATATATACACACATGCGCGTGTTTGTATGTATATATATAATATATATATATATATATATATATATATATATACATTTACATGTGTGAGTGTGTATGTGTGTGTGTGAGTGTGTGTGTGTGATATATGTACATGTATGCATAATTTGCTTCTCATACTCCATATGCCTCACACATTCAGTTCTTTATTGGAATTTGTAGATTTCCTAGTCTTTTGATTAACTGTATCTAAATGTACATATATAAACGTACATGTGTGCATGTATTTACACACATACATAAGCATGCATGTGTGTGTGTGTGTGTGTGTCTGCCTGTCTGTACGAGCATGTATTTATATAAAGAATGATATTTTAAAAGATTATTTCCAAGGGAGGAAACGATTGAATCCAACAAGATTTCTTTGTATTGCATCAATTTACCAAAATGGTTCCATGGTTTTCAAGTGAAACACATTGACAAGAAGATTCTATTGAGATATTTTTTTTGTATTTATTTCATCTCTTCATCTATGAAATGTCTCCATCATTCAGCCAGCTGTTTCTGCAGCCTAACAGGCAATTATTTGCATCCTTATTGCAAATGTAAAAATCTAAATTAGACCAACAGTTGATGCTACCGTAAGTGTTAATAAAAGCATTGTCGCTGCCATTATAATTCTTGTCAATCTTTTAGTACTACCATGCCTACTGACATCCCCACCACCACCACCACCACAACCACCATTACTACTACTATCACTACTACTACTACTACTACTACCACCACCACCATTACTACTACTACTACTACTACCACCACCACCACCACAGCCACCCCCACCATTACTACTACTACTACTACTACTACTACTACCACCACCACCACCATCATTACTACTACTACTACTACTACTACCACCACCACCACCACCGCCATTACTACTACTACCACCACCACCACCACCACCACCACTACTATTTCTACCACCACCACCATCAATACTAGCTCTGTAAATTCATTACTGCTTGTCTCGTTTGTAGAATATAGGCACCAACAGAGTATGACAGTAATGACAGATTTGCTTAAAAATTCTTCTACTGGTTTCAACCATTGGACAATGGCAATGGCAGAGGACTAAGTTCTTCGGTTGATCATAATTTATTCACCCTTCCTCAGCCACCTTTTTTTTATGATCTCCGGCTCCAGGATGACCAAGTTCTACCACCCTGACACAGCGAGCCACAGCTCACTGCCCATGTCTATACTGGTGGAGGCAAACACATGTGCCACTTGCACACATACACATGCTTCTATTTTGCATGAATCATATTTCTTTCTCATTGTATTCATCTATCTGAAACTGCAAAGAGAAGATACTTGCCCAAGATTTCATGCACTGTGATTATAACTAGAACCCTGTGGTTGCAAAGCATGCATCTAAACTACATGGCTTTACCTGTGCATGTATATGAATGTGTGTGTGTCATCATCATCATCATCATCATCATCATCATCATCATCATTCAGCGTCTGCCCTTCACGTTAGCATGGGTTGGACGGTTCAACTGTGGTCTGGGAAGCAAGAAGGCTGCACCAGGCCCAGTCTGATCTGGCAATGTTTCTACGGCTGGATACCCTTCCCAACACCAACCACTCTGTGAGTGTAGTGGGTGCTTTTTACGTGCCACCGGCACAGGTGTGTAGAGTAAGTTTTTTAACACATCCATGTACCCTCAAATGAGGGAAGACCTTTAACTGCAGAAAATAGTCTCAGGAGTAATTTTCCCTCATAAACAACATATGTGAAAACACACTGGACTATAAACTGCATAAGTGAATCATAGGACACATGCGTTTCTGTGTTGATATGCCTCATCAGTCATGAATACCAAACTTGTCATTCAGTCCTGTCAGAACAATAGTTCTTATATATTACAACATTATATATAACTAGCAGTATTGCCCGGCGTTGCTCGGGTTTATAAGGGAAATAACTATATAAGCATTTTTAGAGAGTTACTTCCCTTATATAACCCGAGCAAAAATCATTAAAAATGCGGAAAAATGATGGTAGATTTGTTTTTAAATCGTAGACTCATTGTAGACACGCGCTAATACCCAGAAGGGCTCAATATGAATGACGACTATAAGATACCCGCTTTTGGTTAAACTGCACCGCAAAATGTGGGAGTAGTTAGAAATCTAAATCGGAGGAGACAGAGTCTCACACACACAACTTCAATTTTATATATAAAGATTTTGCTGGCATGCACTAAACTTGGTCAAGCTGGGATTAATTAAATAGAGTCAGGTAAATAGAATAATGTCCTTGTACAGGTACAATACACATACTGGCACCCAACTGGTTAGGGCAATGAGGGTTTCAGTTGATTTAATCAATGGAACAGCTTGCTTGTGAAGTTAATGTGCAAGTGGCTGAGTACTCCACAGACATGCATACCCTTAATATAGTTCTAAGAGATTCAGCATGACACAGAATGTGACAAGCCTGGCCCTTTAAATCACAGATACAACACATTTTTGCCAGCTGAGTGGACTGGAGTAAAGTGAAATAAAGTGTCTTGCTCAAGGACACAATTTACTGCCAGGAATCGAACTCATGACCTTATGATCGTGAGCTGATTACCCTAACCACTAAGCCACATGCCTTCATTACATGTACAATAAATGGTTTTGTTGATACAGGGTTAGCAAGGTTCTGGCTTACTTCTGTAGTCATTTTTGTTGCCATTGTTCAATAGGTGCAGGAGTGGCTGTGTGGTAAGTAGCTTGTTTACCAACCACATGGTTCCGGGTTCAGTCCCACTGCATGGCATCTTGGGCAAGTGTCTTCTGCTATAGCCCCGGGCCGACCAATGCCTTGTGAGTGAATTTGGTAGACGGAAACTGAAAGAAGCCTGTCGTATATATGTTCATATATATATATATATGTATGTGCGTGTATATGTTTGTGTGTCTGTGTTTGTCCCCCTAGCATTGCTTGACAACCGATGCTGGTGTGTTTACGTCCCCGTCACTTAGCAGTTCGGCAAAAGCGACCGATAGAATAAGTACTGGGCTTACAAAGAATAAGTCCTGGGGTTGATTTGCTCGATTAAAGGTGGTACTCCAGCATGGCTGCAGTCAAATGACTGAAACAAGTAAAAGAGAGTAAAGAGGTCTTAGAGATAATGTTTCACCCTTACTCAATCCCTTTCTGTGAGCTTTGCCCACCATCCAGTATTATGCTTGCCAGAGCTGGATTTACCTTTGCTTTTAGAACGTCAACATGGTTTTAAATACTATACTTTGCAATATCTCAAATAATACTGCAGTTTTAGTGACTGAAACACCAGCCATCTGCAGTACAACGATTTGTCCTCTTTGGAAAAAAAGATAGGTGATGCACTTCAATTTATTTAAATATAAATATCTGCCCAAAATAAAAACTTAGGGGTATATCATGAAGTACAAGGTGTACATAATGCATATGAACACACATGAAATATAAAGTTTTGAATTTGTTATGTTGCCTATAGAAAAATATAATTAAATAAAAAGCAATATTTCCATTAGTTTGCTTGTGTATATACACATACACAAATGCAATCAGATTATATATAAGCATATACATATAAGTATGTTCATATATATACTGTATGTAAGAGTGGGGACATGTGTGTATGTGCATGTATCTCTGTGTCACAATCTATCTATCTAACTATGTATATATGTATTTGTATATATATATATATATGTGTGTGTGTGTGTGTATGTATATATATATATATATATATATCATCATCATCGTTTAACGTCCGTTTTCCGCACTAGCACGGGTTGAACAGTTTGACCGGGGGTCTGGAAAGCCAGATGCTGCACCAGGCTCCAGTCTGATCTGGCAGTGTTTCTACGGCTGGATGCCCTTCCTAACACCAACCACTCCACGAGCGTAGTAGGTGCTTTTTACGTGCCACCGGTACAGGTACCAGGGGAGTCTGGCAGCGCCCACGATCGGTTGGTGCTTTTTACATGCCACTGGCACAGAAGCCAGTTGAGGTGGCGCTGGTTATATATATAATATATATATATATATATATATATATATATTCACAGTATTGACCAGACCATCAGAAGCTGTTATCTATCACTGATCACAATGTGCATCCAATTCTGGATTGTTTGTGCTATTCTTTTTCACCTTGACCCATGTTAAATCATCTTCCTACTATTGTTGAGGCTTTCCAAGTACCCTATTCGAATCTTTCGGATACCACTTGACAACTGCACAAGTCCACCTGTTTTCTGTGAATCTTTGCTTCATTTTAGTCGCCTTTTGTATGACAACTAAGTTTATTATTTGAATTTTGTGTCACAGATGTCATTTACCAATGGATGAACAACATGGCTAATTTAAAGATATGTCCCAAGAGATCTTTTATTTCTGAAATGCAACTTTTACTGTCTGAAATGAAATGAAAATAATGCAATTATTGAAACACTCCCAATTGTTATAATTTCATTGCTGAAACATTTTGTACTGTTGTATTCACGAAGATTTAATTAAATTTGAGATAAATTTCTGACTCAGCACAGACCTTAGATTCCCATCTTATCCCATCCCTTAACTATTTGATATCTACTCTGTAGATTTAACCTTCAGCCAACCCTGTATATTACTTAGTTCAATTATGTTTTTTTCTTTCTATAATATACACCACAAACATTATTTGTAAGTCTGATTCATTCATGTTAAAATATCTAGAACTAAATATGTTTCCATTAAAAGTAAAGAATAAAAGAAACCATTATTATTGTATTATTATAATGTAGGGCTATTGGCAGAATCATCAGAGAATTAGGCAAAAATTCCTTGCAGTGTTTAGTTACAGCCCTTAGCCTTCTGAGATCAAACCCACAAAGTTTAATTTGGCCTTTGAACAATCTTTCCTTATTTTTGGGTTGGTAAAAACAACATACTAGTGAAGTACTGGGGTTGTTGTAATTGACTTCCCCCTCACCTCAAAACTGCTAGCACTGTACCTAACTTCACCACCACCAGTCTGACGGCATAGCTCTGACACTACCCATTGCCAGCGTCCCCACCACGGTGAGGAGGGGATGAACTTTGGGGACGCAATGGACTTTGGTGTATCCTTCTAACTACTTGACTATAAATCTGCCCTAATTCAGCTGGTCTCTGGTCAATGGTATTTTGACCATGGTCATATAATTTTAAGGTACAGAGTATCATCCACTGTGTACAGCTTTGTTCAAAATAGATGTAATTTGAGGGAAGTTGTTTGTATCTTCTAGCAATTTGAACAGCCACTTAGAAGCTTCCATCGAGAAGTAGTTTAGCTCTGCTGTACATATGTTTATTACTAAGATGTAAAATCTGTATATTAAACATTTGCTTTATATTTAGCTAATATTCTAAGGTTTTAATATCTTATGCGAGATAGTTGCATTACTCGATTTTTACATTCCAGTTTTCTTCTTTTTTTTATGTCAGATGATAGAATGATTTACACATTATTGTAGATACATAAAAGCCAGTATGAAAAATATACCAGTATGCATAGATACCTACCAACTTATTTGTGTAGCTTAATGAGCTGAAATGGTTGTTGGCCTACAATCTGAAGTGTCCACAGTTGTATCTTGTCACTGGCAGTGCACAACATCTATGAGCAGAGTACTTAACTTTCAATAATCCTGTCTGCCTTGCAGTAAGTAACTACCACAATAATGAGAAAATCTGTCTTTTACAGAGAAAGGGAAAGTGAAGTCTGCCCCAATACAATTTATTGATGTTTAATCTTAGTTGGGTTTTTTTTTTTATCACAATTTCTCTTTCAAAACTAATGCTAATACATTTGTACATCTGATTTTCAACAGTAATATATTATGTACAAAATCACTCCACTAGAAATTACTTTCAGAACCATTTTTCCCCTGTAACTCGCTTGCTACATATTATTTAATCCCATACTAATGCATTAATATTCTTCTTAATGCTTTCATCTTTTCGTCTAAGCACTATTGGAAATCTCAGACAATCTGCCACTTACATAGCATTTTAGCTTCCCACTTAAAGCCTAAATGTCTTTAATTGCTTCCCATATCCCTTCATCAGCTTCTGTTAGAATTCTACTAAAATCTTTTGCTTCTATGTAAATGCAGGTTTGATGTTTGTAACCTAGGTTTTGCTTATGGGAAGTTTTGAACTTAGCATTGAAGGCTAACGAAACACTTGCGAATTACACAGTAAGTTAGTTGCCTACAATAATGATCAATATTTCCTTATGGAACCTATTTTAGGGATAATTATATGATTTTGGCAAGTAATGTATGTGTCTGCATATGTGCACGACTGTGTATTAGTGTGTATATATATGTGTATGTTTATGCATGCATATGGGAAAAACATGGGATAAGCAGAGAATAGTATCAATTAAGTAACTTATATAAATTTTCTTTTATTTTCCAAGTATTATTTTTTTTCTGATCTAAGTGGCACTAGAATTTGAAGTAGTCAAATATCACGTGTCCTTTCAAAGATAGTGAAATACATGTTTGAAAATGAACAGCAATGCATACGGTGAAAAATAGCACATGTGTTTGGATAGTAATGCATGCATCAGTAATTGACAAGTTTCAGTGTACAACATTAATAAAAGAAGGGTTTATATAAATCCATAGCAAAAAAATATTATGTATATGATCGTATGTTTACAAGTCACTTGAATAATTCATATGTTGTGTAAATAGATTTATTTATGGTATGATGCATGTGTTATATAGAAAACAGTATTAAACGCATGTTTATGAATTAAAAGCCCCCTCTTTGGGTAAACATGTAGTGCAAATGGAAAAGAAAATGCTGCCATGGAATATACAAGTAAAATATGTGTTGCGAAATCTTGTAGAATAGACCTTGCAATGGATTAATTTTTTAATTCAGCTGAATGTGTCTTGTTATTTAAGACAAGTGAATATTTGAATGAACAGTGACTGACTCTCTTCTTGGTGCTGCTTTTATTATGAACATTTAAGAAAGAGACAATTAGAGTTCTTTTTATATAGATAAAATGGCTAATATTATTTTGTGACAGCAAGCTGGAGGAAACGTTAGCATGCCAGGCGAAATGCTTTGCGGTATTTCGTCTGCCGCTATGCATAGTGTGATGGAATCAAACCCAGAATCACGTGGTTGCATGGTAAACTTCTTAACCGCAATACCATACTTCTGTAGACTATTCAGTTATTATATTTTTATAGACATGTTCTACATTGTGAGCTTCAGTTCAATAACAGCAAATGGCATATCTTACCCAATTGGTTTGTTTCTATAGAAGACGAAGATGTCGAAGCAAATGAAATCTTGTCATGTGTTTGCATAAATTTATATTTTGTATGGAGCTATAATTCTGAGTATCATTTTGGTGAATCTGCTACAATCTCTTTAAAATTGCCCATAGGCAATTTGGTTTCACTTGTATTGAAGAAAAAAATAGCAAGATTGAGTTAAAGGTTAATGGTGAAAAGTAAAATGCTAGTTCCTAAAAGATTTATTTATTTATTTACTTATGTATATC
>NC_043010.1:7324072-7351572 GCF_006345805.1 Octopus sinensis | reverse complement strand
CATTTCCCACTGATAAAAAGGGGACCTGAAACAATGTGAAATGAAGAGTTTTTTTCTCAAGAACACAATGCACCACCTGGTCTAGGAATCGAACTTGTGATCTAGCATTCATGAATGTGACAACCTAACCACCAGGCCACATACCATATCACACACACACATATATACATATATATATGCTTATATACTGCATATACTTTATATGCACTTTTGACAAGTTGTGGTGCACTGTATACAATAATTTCATTATTATTGTTATTATATTATTATTATTATTATTATTATTATTATTATTATATATGCACATACATATATATATATGTGTGTGTGTGTATGTTCATATGTATGTTTGTGTGTGTTTATGTGCACTAGTGTATGTCTGACTAGTTAGATAGTTTCAGCCTGTGTTATAGTCGTGTCTTGTATTTTAAAGGTATAGCAAATAGTACCGTAGCTTTTGTCTGTTACACGTGAGATAATTTTTCCTGAGATAATCCTGGAGGGCTCGTTGTCGAGGAAAACGTAATTCAATTTCGTCTTTTCATAAGCAGAGATATATAACTTGTCTCTTTGCCTCCTCCTAGATTATCTCCTGTGGCAAAGAAATGCCATTGCATTTTAGAAAGTTTTCCTATTTACATGTTTTTTTCTTCTTGTATCTGTGATAGGTTCAAAAATTCTGTTTATTTTGAAATGAAAGGTTTGTCTTCACCCAGTTGCTATATGAACAGATCGCAATATTTGGAAACATGCAGGAGTTGTTGCAGCTATTGATGTTGTTGTTGTTGTCATTCTTCCAAATGACTTATTTGAGTATTTAGGATGCTTTGTATTAATTCTGTTCATTTTCTTCTTCCTCTTGTGCATTTAGACTTGGTGTTTATTTTTAGCCATTTATATATTTATTTATGAGGCATAATTATGTGTGGTAGCCATTTTGAATACGAAAATGTAATGTACATAAATATAATTTTAAATGTTTGTGCAAAAATCCTATTTTCCCTGTTGTCTATCCCTGACAATCAAGGGCAATATCTCCATAGGCAATTATTGTTCGCTTTACAACTACTCTAACAAAATTCTATTGGTAATGCTTAAAGCAAAAAAAAAAAAAATGTTTTGAAAGGAGAATCAAAAAGAAGACACTTTCACACTAAAATAGTGGGAAGCACTCCGTCGGTTACGACGACGAGGGTTCCGGTTGATCTGAATCAACGGAACAGTCTGCTCGTGAAATTAACGTGTAAGTGGCTGAGCACTCCACAGACATGTGTACCCTTAACGTAGTTCTCGGGGATATTCAGCGTGACACAGAGAGTGACAAGGCCGGCCCTTTGAAATACAGGTACAACAGAAACAGGAAGTAAGAGTGAGAGAAAGTTGTGGTGAAAGAGTACAGCAGGGATCACCACCATCCCCTGCCGGAGCCTCGTGGAGCTTTAGGTGTTTTCGCTCAATAAACACTCACAACGCCCGGTCTGGGAATTGAAACCGCGATCCTATGACCGCGAGTCTGCTGCCCTAACCACTGGGCCATTGCGCCTCCACACTAAAATAGTAATAATATTGGTTTCAAATTTTGGCACAAGGCCAGAAATTTGGGGGGAGGGGCTAAGTCAGTTAAATAGAGCCCAGTGCTCAACTGATGCTTATTTTATTGACCCTGAAAGGATGAACAGCAAAGTTGATCTCGGTGGATCTAGAACTCTAAATGCAAATACGGACAAAATACTGCCAAGCATTTTGCCAAGTGTGCTAACGATTCTGCTGGCTCAGAGTCCTATAATCAGTTATAATAATGATGTCTTTTATTTGCCACCGGGGTAGCTTATGAAGAGTAGTCTACAAATGTAGTGAGGAAGGAGAGGAAGTGGCAAGGAGATAAAAGCATATTGCTCCAACTGCTTACTGCTGCTGCTGCTGCTGATAATGATGATGATGATGAATGATGATGGTGATGATGATAATGATGATGATGATGATGATGATGGTGGTGGTGGTGGTGGTGGTGGTGGTGGTGGTGGTTGTGGTGGTGATGATGATGGTGGTGATGGTGATGGTGATGGTGATGATGATGATGATGATGAATGATAATGATGATGAGTTCTTGTTATTGTGAAAATTTTCTTGAAGAAGGAAAATAAATATTCAATTAGTGATGCAAAATTCTTTTCCTGCTGCTTAAAAATTAATAAAAATTTTTACTGAATTCTGAAGCAATAGTGCACTTTCTTTCTCCATATTCTGAAAATATGGCATCATAGAGATTAGGTACTATTTTAAATATTATAGACATTTCCAGATTAGAAAAATATTTTGCAAATTTCTGAAGAAGAAATTGTGTATAGGGTGCAATTTTTAAATGCTATTTTAAATTGGAATATTTGTGGGAAAGTAAAAAAGTGCCCAACACCTAAAAATCAAGGATAATCTATACTCTCTTGCGTTCTCACCCCCCTTTTTTCTCCTTTATTTTTCTCTTTTTCCCTTGTCTCATTTCTAGTCACTCCCTCTCTTTTGCTTGCACACACACACACACACACCATAATGCTATTAAAATTTGCATTTATGCTGCAAGTCTAAGGATTAAAAAAAGCATTAAAAACATAGTTGTTTATATATTAATATTAAAGTGTGTTTTGAATGGATCATTTATAAATGTGACCAAATATTAATATTTAAAATGTTTTCAGAGGATTGTTTATAAATATAAACAAACTCCTTTATCATAGCACATTCACATTTTCTGGCAACACCCTCCTATTTCAACAAACATATTGAAATGTCACTGAGCCCTATATTACTATAGGCAGGATAAATATAAAGCCGTTATATTTAAATTTTATTGCATGCTTAACTGCAAGTAATTTAAAACTGCAAAAATTAACATGTAGGGAACAAAAAAACATGTATTGCATGCAGTTTTCTCGACTACTAGGCATATTCTCAGCATATTTAGAATAAGTAATACATAAAGCTGAAATGCAATCTTGCTGTGCCATTAATATATAATAACTCATCTCAACTTGGTAAAGAATAAATTTAACAATGCCTTTTTTTAACTACGCTGCTTATCATAACTTATTTGACATTTGTGAATTAAACCTTCTATCACTTAGTCTGAAATATATATCTTTATATATAAAAGAGAAGTTGTGTGTCTGTCTCCTACGATTTAGATTCCTAACTACTCCCACATTTTGTGGTGCAGTTTAACCAAAATCGGGTATCTTATAGTTGTGATTCATATCGAGTCCTTCTGGGTATTAGCGCACGTCTACGATGAGTCTACGATTTAAAAAAAAATTTACCATTATTTTTTTCCATTTTAATGCATTTTTTCGCGATTATATAAGGGAAGTAACTCTCTAAAAATGTCTACGATGAGTCTACGATTTAAAAAAAAGTTTACCATTATTTTTTTCCATTTTAATGCATTTTTTTCGCGATTATATAAGGGAAGTAACTCTCTAAAAATGTGTATGATGAGTCAACGATTTAAAAAAAAATTACCATCATTTTTTTTCCCTTTTTAATGCATTTTTTGCTATTTTTTGGCTATAACTCTCTAAAAATGCTTTATAGTTATTTCCCTTACAAACCCGAGCAACGCCGGGCGATACTGCTAGTATAATATATAAATTGCTCTGTCACAAATTTCTGTATGCAAACTAAGCCTTTTTACTTGATTTTTCACATCATTCTATTTGAACGTAGCTCCTTTTCTTACTCTTTTTTTTTTGTTCCCTTTGCAATACATGTATGAGATGCTTGCATATATGTGGTAAACAAATCCAAGTTGCAGCTATAGCCATCAACAAAATGTAGACTATGCTTTCTACTATAGTTGCTCAATTGCAAAAGAAATCTTCTCATTGATATTTTTGCTATTTAAAGTACTAGAATGCTTGTCCACAAGTCATAGGCACATATTGCTACAAGCATTGCTTTATAGCCTTAGGCTAAATAGATTACTGTTTCTTCCCTCAGGCGACTTAACTGAACAATGTACCGTGGAAAGTTTGCTTACTGTAATGTTGTTTAGCTACAAAGGCTTCAACAATTCATGTAATTTTACAGATGAAATAGTTTTCTTTCTTTTTTATTTCTGTTTTTTTCTTTCCTTATCCTTTTCTTCCTTTTTTTTGTTTAATTAGTAAAATAAATGCTTAGCAACTACATACAGATTGAATTGACTTTATGTAAGGAATGGAATTGAACAGATTTTGTTTCAAAATAACATCTAAGTAGAGAGGAATATTATAAATTAAAATTAATGACGTCTCATGAACAAAGACAGATACATGACCAACAATTGCATTTGGAAAAGTGCAAACAGCCATAACTTATCATTATAAATATGTATTCACTAACAGATATGAAATTAATGATATCATATTAATATCCAAAATTATACTCCAGCATACAGATACTGAATTCTCTAATTATATCTATTCATAAAAGTTGTTTAATCAGTAGGTATTAATGTTGAAGATGAAAATTATGCAATAGAAATTATTGAATAATCAACAAAAACTGTAATTTGAGAAACAAACAATTAAAAATAATTAAAATAAAAATAATATGGCATTGAGATTGTTGAAGAGCTTTGGAGGTTTTTAGTGAAAAAGTTATTATTACTTAGTTTATACATTTCTGCTGAAAAATCAATTTGTTTCTGATAGAATTTTCTCTTAAAGCAATTTAACGATTTAAGAAACAAACTATCAATATTGGATGGCTTATGTCTATGACTAAAATCTTATCATTGATGTGAGGGGAAAATTTAATTGTCTCTGTTTCATAACAGTCGTCAGCATCATTCTTGTCATCGTTGTCATCATCGTCATTATCATCATCATCATCATCATCATTATCATCATCATCATCATCATCATTGTCATCATCATCGTCATCATCATTATCATTATCATCATTATCGTCATCATCCTCATCATCATCAATGTCGTCGTCGTCGTCATCATCATCATCATCATCGTCATCATCGTCGTCGTCATCATCATCATCATCATCATCATCATCACCATCACTCAAATTTACATGGTCCTGATCCTCCACACATCTCCATCTTCTAAAGCATGTGACAGTTCTTCTCAATGACGTCCACTATCATCTTTCAGCTGATTAACATATATCTTCTGAGGGCAACTGATGCTATTACAACATATCACAATCTGTCTAAAGTACAGTATCCCAAATCAGCTCCTTTTTACATCTCCCACAACGTTTCTTTCTCTATTCTGCTGGTTACTTTGGTTACTCAAGTATCAAAGTAACATTCATAAGATATTTTTGAAAAGAAAATCGCAAAATTTTGAATTTAAAATTTATTGTTAGGAAGAATGAAGTATTCTTTAATTCTTTTCTACTTTTATCAGTTTCCATCATTTCCTTTGTGCCAAGCTGCTAAGTTATGGGAACATAAACAAACTAACACCTGTTTCTATGTTTGAAAGACACACATATTACACACACACACACATGTATATATGTATAAACATCCATCAACATGGGCAAAATTTCTTCTTAAGAAAATACATATACAAATAAGTAAACCATAATATCATGAATAGCGATAGCGAAACCGGTCGATATATTAAAAATTATATTAAAACTATGTAAAGTGTGCATATTTTCCTTTTTTAATTTCTCATATATATGTATAAATATATATACATATATATAGAGAATATTCAAGGAGTTTTTATCAACAAATGTAATGTAATAGGTATGTACTATGAGTGCTCAGTTTGGTTTATCACTAAAACTCCAGCTCAAACTGCAACTGAAAAATGTGATGCTGAGAATACATATCAAAGGTGGCTAGAAGTAGTTTCTCCTTGAATAGTATTTCCTTATACAGTATCTATATGTATATATATAAATAATATACATGTATATTAATATATATACAGTATCTATATGTATATAGATATAAATATATATACATGCAAATACATAAATATACATACATATATCATCATCATTATCATCATCATCATCATAAACAATTAATGTCCATTTTCGATGCTGGCATGGATTGGTCAGCTTGACAAGAACTGGAAAAGCCAGAGGCTATTCCACGTTCCATAGTCTATTTTGTTTCTACAGCTGGATACCCTTCCTAATGCCAAACACTCCTCAGATTGTACTGGGTAGTTTTTATCTGGCACCAGCACCTTCACCAAGGCATTTTATGTGGTACCTTGGTTTTAGGACTTCAGTTCTATTGTGGTGAGTGGGTCTTCTTGAGTATAGCAATGAACCAGATATCTCACATCTCTGTCATCTCTTTCACAAGGTTATATTATCATCATCATCACCATCACCATTTAGCATCCATAGTCCATGTTGGCATGGGTTGGATGGTTTGACCATAGCTGGTAAGTTGAGGAGCTGCACCATACTCTGGTCTGATTTGGCATAGTTTCTATGGCTGGTTGCCCTTCCTAATGCCAACCATTCTGAGAGTGTAATAGGTGCTTTTATATGCCACTGGCATGGGTGACAGTTGAATGAAACCATTATCTACCATAACTATGATTTCATTAGACTTGATGGGTCATCTCAAGCAAGGCATAGTGCCAAAGGACTCAGTCATATATTATTGCCTCTGTAAAGCCCAATGCTTGAATGGTGCTTTTTACATGCCACTAGCACAGGTACCAGTTACGTAACACTGGAATTAGACACATTGCCACTGTTAGGCCCAATGCTCAACAGGTACTTTTTATGTGTCACCAGCATGAGTGCTAAATACTTCCGTGAGGCCCAACACTCAAAAGGTGCTTTTTATGTGTTTGTCCCCACTTAAAAACTGATGCTGGTATGTTTACATTCCTGTCACTTAACAGTTCGGCAAAAGAGATTGATGGAATAAGTACTAGGCTTAAGAAAAAGTGCTAGGGTTGATTCATTCAACTTAAAATATTTCAAGGCGGTGCCCCAGCACGGCCACAGTCTAATGACTGAAACAAGTAGATGATAAAAGATAGCTGCAGAATCAGGGATAACTCAGTATTAAGGGTCTGTAATAGGTTACTGTTATAACATATATCTATGACTTTTGCTTCAAACAAATATCATGATGGGCATATGAGAAATTTGAAATATGAGTGAATCATAAGCAGTAGCAAAACAAAGGCAAAAGAGAAATTAAATGAAGTTAACATAGGTACAAGCTTAGGTGTGCAGTAAGAAGCTTGCTTCCCAACCACATGGTTCCAAGTTCTGTCTCACTGTGTGTCACCTTGGGCAAGTGTCTTCTATTATAACCTCAGACTGACCAAAGCCTTGTGGGTGGATTTGGTAGATGGAAACAAAGAAGCCTAGTGGATATATATATATATATAGTTGATTAAGAAAACTTCTTCTTCTACTTCTCCACCTTCTACCTCTTAACTTTGTCACTAATGCTTTTTAGTATAACACCTACGCAAATTCCATAAACAAGCCTTTCAATAGAAATATTCTCCTGAATTGAACTGCAACTGCTAGCCGCCACTGACCATTCAAAATACGACCATCAGGGCACTCCCAGATTTTCCCATCCCCTCTCCTCATCAGCCTTCTTCTTCTTCCACCCTACCAAGAACTCACAATGACCTCGAACACACAAGTGCAAACAAGGGAGTCAGAGAAAGGCAGAATGCCACTTATATCTGAACACTACTATAGAAATATTCCTTTAAAAAAACTTTTCTTCTAATTTTTCTAAATTTAATTATTTAATCGTTACAGTTGAAAAGGTCTCAAAATGACCGAAACCGGTACTGAAATGTTCACTATAAAATTATTTTAGCATTTTCTATTTTGACTTGTTTTTTCCTATATATATATATACACACACACACATATATATATATACACACACACATATATATATCTATATATCAATATCTAAAGGCGGCGAGCTGGCAGAGACGTTAGCACGCTGGGCAAAGTGCTTTGCGGTATTTCGTTCTGAGTTCAAATTCTGCCAAGGTCGACTTTACCTTTCATCCTTTCGGGGTTGATAAATTAAGTACCAGTTATGCACTGGGGTGGATGTAATCGACTTAATCCGTTTGTCTGTCCTTGTTTGTCTCCTCTATGTTTAAATCCTTGTGGGTAATAAAGAAACATATCTATATCTATATCTATATCTATATATGTATGTCTATGTATATAGATATATCTGTGTGTGAGTGTCTGTGTTTGAACCCCTCTCCCACCACTTGACAAATGGTGTTGGTGTGTTTACCTTCCTGTAACTTAACAGTCTGGCAAAAGAGATTAATGGAATAAGTACCAGGCTTTATAAAAATATAAGTCCTGGGATCGATTCATTTGACTAAAAATTCAAGGTAGTGCCCCAGCATGGCCACAGTCTAATGACTGAAACAAGTAAAAGATAAAAGATAAAAGATAATGTACAGAGTAAATCTGATACAACAAATGTCAGTAAAGAGATGTCTGCAGGCACTGGTATAGTAGACAATAGATTTAACATCAAAAGATTGTGTTTATCTTACTCAAGAACATTTATATTCAGACAAGTTAAGAAAGCAGATGGAAATTAAGGCATCGAGTGAAGGTAGATACAATACAGATGTGATAACAATTTATGATAAGTTTGACAGAGGAAAGTTCTAGTTTGGAATACTCTATCCTAATCTTGAAAATAGGAAGCTGAAGAAATGACCAAAAGCGTGTAAAAAAGAATTTAACATTTCAAACAAATATAGATATCTATATATTGAGATAAAATATTGTTGTTTTTGTGTGCGTATTTATGCTTGCTTACAATGTGGAATGGGTGATATTTCATATTTTTCTTCTAGTATAATTTTCTAAAGCAAAGAATTTAAAATTTTTCTCTTGCACAATGTTGCTGAATTAGAATGCTTATTTCTTTCATAAATTCATAAATCCTATTAATTATAAAGAATTAATAAGTTAAGATTGCACAGGTTCCTCTGACTTAATAAGCTTAAAATCAAAATATTTGTTTTGTTTATTTGGCTTAATATTTTACTTTTATTAAATATTTCACTATGAAGCACTGAGTTAATCAGTAAAACAAGACCTTAATATGTAGTCAAGGTTTTATGTTCTTTCTTTGTTTGAAAATAAAACAGTTTACTCGGAATTTTTGTTGTAAATTTTTAAAAATGACTTAAGCAGAATTGTAAGATTTTAATTCGATACTGTTTAGAAATTAAGTTTATTGCAGAATCTCATTCAAAATGCATAAAATAAACACAATGTAAGTTGAAATATGAGAATTTACATCTAAGAATTTGACAGGCACAAACAGTTTACAAAATATGAAATGCTTATGAAAAAATATAGAGAAGCTGTTACTAGATGTCTATCAGTTGCTAAGTTCCTTGTACTGTACATCACTGAAATGATTTTTCCATGAAATTCGAATTAGTATTTTACAAAAAAGAAATGTAATATTTTTTAAGGCTACATAAGTGTTAGATATAGGGAAATAATTACAAGCCCAGATCACATGGGACTTATTTGCCAAAGAACTATTGTGCTGTGTGCAAAAAAAGACAGTCTCAAGACGAAGTCATTAATATTATAGAAATATTATTAATAAAAGATTATCATTGTTCATGGCTATAATGAGAGAAGCTAGTTTGTATTCAGTGAGAAATAAGAGTAATTGAATGAGGAACCAGTTTAAAGAAGTAAATATGACTTATTGAAGGGAAAAATGCATATATAAGTAGCAATGAAGAAGTGGTTGATTGATAACCATGTTAGAAAGTCGAGAGACTCTTGACATCCAGGAAACATCAAATTAGGGTAATTTATGGCTGACGTGAGAATGAATGCTTATTCAAATGAAGCAATAAACTTGAAACTCATAACTGTTATTCAGTTTGCCAGTTTGGGAAAAGTGGATTGTGAACTCAGCATCTAAACTTTGGCCTTCAATAAGCTAAAATGAAGCTATCTATAGAGATGCATATATAACTAACTCTATGGAAAAGATGTGGGCTTTTCAACTGCTTGATTTCAGGTTCAATTCTACTTTATGATACCTTCGGATAACTGTCTTCTTCTGTAGTGTTGGGTTGGCCACTATCTTGTGAGTGGGTATTTGCTCTTTTACTCTTTTACTTGTTTCAGTCATTTGACTGTGGCCATGGTGGAGCACCGCCTTTAGTCGAGCAACTCAACCCCGGGACTTATTCTTTGTAAGCCCAATACTTATTTTGTTGGTCTCTTTTGCCGAACGGCTAAGTGACGGGAACGTAAGCACACCAGCATTGGTTGTCAAGCAATGCTAGAGGGACAAACACAGATGCACAAACACACACACACACTTATATATATATACATATATACGACAGGCTTCTTTCAGTTTCCGTCTACCAAATCCACTCACAAGGCATTGGTCGGCCCGGGGCTATAGCAGAAGACACTTGCCCAAGATGCCACGCAGTGGGACTGAACCCGGAACCATGTGGTTGGTTAGCAAGCTACTTACCACACAGTCACTCTTGCGCCTATTTTAAGTCTCTAACAAATTGTGAGGTTTTAAGAGGTAGCCTGCTTACCTTATGCTTAAGTCTGGCACCGGTTCTTATGCATTCCTCATTAAAAAAATACATCTAAAACATTTCTAAACTGAAAAAAGAAATGTCATATCTAGAAGTTCTAAATATATATCAATGAAAAGATAAGCCAAACCAGAGCTCTAATTATAGCCTTATTCATTTATTCTGTTTCTAGAATTAAAGATTTTTAAAAGAATATGAATGGATGATAGATTAGATAAAGAAGATAAACATCTATTAATTTTTGGCTAATAATAAATTGGATATAGACTCATCTTAAAGATTTTCAATACCATTTTCATTATCAACAGCATTAGCATCATTGAACTGTCCTTATTTTCATGAAAAATATGGCAATATTTATAACTTAGCTATTGTATTTTTTCTGTGAATTTTATCTAAGAAAAGTCTCCATAGCTCTGAGAAACCAGAATCCAATATTGATTCTCCTTTTTCCTGATTGCATTGTCTCCTTCATTTCCCTTGCCTTTGCTGAAGAGCTAATCTTTTGCTCTGCAAGTTGTCATTCATATTTGTTTTCTTTGTAACCACAGCATTTTTGTCATATTTTAGCCAACACAGGCTATGATTCTGTATTTTTTTTTTATCTTATAATAGTATGTTGCTGCAATTAGACACAAATATCTGCTGTATAAATCAAGAGTGATTATTTTCCTTATGGGCTTATTTTAGTTTAAGCTTTTCGCGATTAATAAACATTTGTTTTAAATTGATTATAGTTTAAGAGTTTCAGCTTCCAATCAACAGCTGTAAGGCTTCATATTCTCATATTTCTTTCCTTTATATTAGGATTTACAGTTGTGTATAGTATAGAGAAACTAATCAACTAGCAGATATAATTGAAGAAATAGCCTTTTGAACTTCATCAGATCAGTTCTATTAAATACCATTGATATTCTCAGTTAGAACTTGCTGGTTTATGAGAAATGAGGCAATATGTTCTTTTTATATCATGCTTGCTTCATGCATATCAGAGATTTTTACTAGAACTACTCCAAAATTTAATACTGAAAATCAAAAGCAGCAAAATCATTCTCATGAAATATCTGAAATTTCTACTGATATACTTAGAGCCACTTGTAATTTTGAATGTTGGAGAGCTGGTTCTAATACAACAAATTCTAGTCTATATATACGCTTTTACGCTTTTATGCTTTTACTTGTTTCAGTCATTTGACCGCGGCCATGCTGGAGCACCGCCTTTAGTCGAGCAAATTGACCCCGGGACTTACTCTTTGTAAGCCCAGTACTTATTCTATCGGTCTCTTTTGCCGAACCGCTAAGTGACGGGGACGTAAACACACCAACATCAGTTGTCAAGCAATGCTAGGGGGACAAACACAGACACACAAACATATACACACACACTTATATATATATACATATATACGATGGGCTTCTTTCAGTTTCCGCCTAACAAATCCACTCACAAGGCTTTGGTTGGCATGAGGTTATAGTAGAAGACACTTGCCCAAGGTGCCACGCAGTGGGTCTGAACCCGGAACCATGTGGTTGGTTAGCAAGCTACTTACCACACAGCCACTCCTGCGCCTATATATGTAAGTATTTATATATGCTTGTATGAATACATATATACAAATACAGAAATACACATCTCAATCATAAATTTGCCTAAAAAGTTGATACAAATAATTTTTTATTAGACATTTCTAAAATGTTGTCATTTTGAATTAAAGTATTTGACAAATTGTTCTTCTTCGTCTCGTTGCAGTTCTCATTAATTCCTCATCCAACTTATGACAATAACTTAATTCATTAAACCTTCTCTCTGCATTACCCAAGGAATATTTGTTTTTAGATATTGGCATTCAAGAAAAATCTCATGAGCTCTTCTTTTGCAGGCAAAACAAAAGTTGCCAATTTTAATTCCGAAAAAGAATCCTAAGATGGCAAAGAAAGAACTACTTATTTTTTTTTTTCAAGAAGTATTACATGTTTTTTAATTTCAAATTATATTTACTTTAGTCAAGAGATGGGAATCAGAGAAGTTACCAAGTGCAATAAGCACATGGTTTTATGAATTACATTTTCCAAAGTTGTTGGTAGCAGGAATTTATTTCAAACATTTCTTCAGTAATTTTCATTGTTAAAGAATTCACTTGTGGTTAAAGGGATATTGAATTAATGAATTCAACTTGAGTTTATTTTTCTTATGAATAAGTTAGAATACTTGGACCATAATCTATTCTTTTTAATAATTTGTCTATTCTTCTTTGTCTAGGAATAACATTTTGTGATTATGTGCACCTGTTTTATCATTTTGAAAGATGAGTTATTCAACTTATTCTTTTTTCACTTCAAAGTCAGAGAGGGAAAGGCAACCCCTGTGACCTTGTTTCCAGGGATATTAAAACTGGTAGAAGGAAAGGAAGAAGTTATCCTCAAACCAGAAGCATGGTGCAGCTATGGCTGTGTGGTTAAGAGGCTCACATTGCAGCCACAGAGTTTTCGTTTCAGTCCCACTGAACAGCATCTTGGACAAGTGTCTTGGGCAAAGTACTAGACCAACCAATGTCTTGTGAGTGAATTTGGTAGATGAAAATTATGTTGAAGCCCAGCATATACATATATACATAAATGTCAAACAATGAGAATGAGTGCTCAACAGCACATTTGTGGATAAAATTTATTTGTGTATTAAGGCTACCATTGGTTTCATGTTAAGAAGAATGTCTTAATATCTTAACAATTTTTCAAGTCAGTCACATGGAGGAATGATGTTCATCTCTATTTTGAACAAAAAGATGTATACATGTGTGTCTACATGTGAATTTATACTTGTGCTTGTTACACAATCATCACTACCACCACCACCACCACCATCACCACTGGACAACAGGTGTTGGTTTGTTTATATCCCCATAACTTAGTAGTTTGGTAAAGCAGACCAATAGGATAAATATGAGACTAGAAAAAGAAAAAGCAGGTACTGGAACAGATTTATTCAACTAAAGCCCTTTGAGGTGGTACTCCAGCATGGTCTTAGTTCAATGAGTGAAACAAGTAAAAGGTGTAAGATTATGGCCCAAATGCTTGCAGCACAGTGAACTCTAATAGAATTACCTGAAACCTAGATGGTGATATTAAGCCAGGTGATAAATTATGGTCTACCACCCAAGAATTCAGAATGTGAGAAGCTAGAAGAAATATTGCATGTTGGCACTTCTGATACACAAGCAATTCTATTAATTCCTCACTTGAGAATTCTTCACTTTATATTATGTACTTCAAAAGAATGAAAGACAAAGTTTACCATGCTGGTATTTGAACTCAGAGTGCAGAGAATTGGGACAAATACTTCAAAACATTTTGTTCCAGACTCTAGCAACTAAGCCAGTTTGCCATCTGTTTTACAATTTAAATTTATGCGATTTACCAAACAAACTTTATGATAAATTGAAAGATACGACCTTGACTTAGGCATGAATGAAAATACACACCAGACTGTGGTTCATTGCTGCTGCTGCTACTGCTGCTGCTGCTGCTGCTGCTACTACTACTACTACTACTACTACTACTACTACTACTACTACTACTGCCAAGACCACCACTGCCACCACCACTACCACCTCCTGTACTGAGGCAACTGCTTCTCAGAGATAGTTGGGCTCATGCCACCTCTACTAAGGCCTACACTCTTCTTTTCACCTCTCATTACTGTGTTGTAGTTCTGACCCTTCTCAAGACCTACACTTTGCAGTAATTCAGCCTTTCTTCCCCAGAAAGTTAACCATTGGGATTTTTTTCTCTCTACAGCTGTTGACTGTTGACTGCAGGTGTTTAAGAGGAGCTTTAACTGTAATAATCTCACCTGCCCTGGAGGAGACCTTACAGAATCCATGAATATGATTTCTATCAGTAGACTAAAAAAAAAAAAGTTAAAAGAAAAATGCCTACGTGTACTTTTAGATTTTTTTAAAGATTCCTAAAATTTTTCAGAAGTTTGGGGCTTTTTTTTTATAATGAAGAATACTAGGCAATTAAGTTGCAACTACCCACTGATATTATATTCAATTTAGATTTTTCTGTATCATCATTGCAGCTAAGCACGTTAGTTTTGCTCTTTTAGATGTCTGACTTGTTGTGGAGGCAATAATATTTCATTCACTTCTTAGCTCTTACCGTTTCTTTAAATCTTTAGTTCTATCAGACTTTACTTAATGGACAAGGAAGTAATGATGACATTTAATAATAGCCAGTATTGTTGACTGATTCATCTGTGTTTAGGTTATAACTAAGACACTGAATGCTGCAATATAGTCCTTGCTTTTATTCTGTTGCATTAATAGTCTGAACTTCAGCCGTTATAGAAGTCTTGGCATAAACTGTCTATTTAAAGTGAATTCAACCTTTACAAATTTATTGTGTGTTATGCTGCTGTGTCATATCTTTTTAATATGCAACATTATTTAATACATTTAGTTTCATGACTATTGTAGGATAATATATGATAATGGTTGCAGTTCGTTCACTCTATTAGATGGCAATAACCATTACTTTCTATATGTATATTCATGGTTCTTGTTTTCTGTTCTGCACTTCTCTACTGTTATGCTTATCCTCTTCTTTCTTATATATTTACACTACTTCAGTGTATCTGACTGTATATCTATGTATCTATATATCTATCCATCCCTACAAATTTTTCTCTCTCTTTTCGTTTACCATGTGTCTTTCTTATTTTTATTCTCTTAGTAAATTTCATTTTGTCCCTCATTCTCTGTCTCCATTTCACACTTTTGCTTTCAACCATAAATTTCTCATAGTCTTTCCTACTCTCTCTCTCTTTATCTCTCTGTCTGTCACTATATCTATCCATATATCTATCTTTTTCTCCCCTTTAACTCTCTTTTTCTTTCATTCAATGCTTTCTAGTTTTTCATTCTTAGTCTCAAACAATTTGCTATTCTCTTGAATATATACATACATCTTTTTCCCTCACCTACTTTTTCTGATAATTTCTTCTACTCCATTACATACATACCAATATACATATGTGTGTCTATATATATATACATATATACATATATATATATATATATACATATCTGTATATGTATGTGTGTATGTATATATGTATGTATATAATTTTATCTATCCTCGACGTTTTCTCTTTGTATACATAATTATATAATTGTACAATAGCTAACATTCTTTGGTTCTTTATTTATCAGCGAAAATGACAATCTATCTGTCTCTCTATCACGCTATACATCTATTTAGTGATCTATAGCTTACTTTCTTTCACTGTTCTCTCTCTCTCTCTCTCTCTTTCTATCACATATATATATATATGTGTCTTTCTGTGTGTGGTATGTCTGTGTCTCTGTATGTTCTTATCTATATATATCTATCTCCCCAGGCTCTTGAGAAATAAAGTTAGTCTTTTTCTTCTTCATAAGCAGGATTTTCTTAATGGTGCCAATTATTTCTATTGGAAATGTAGTGCAGTCACACATAAAGAGGTCCTTAGGGATTGTACAGTAACACTCCTCCCGTAGAACACACAGCTTCCTGTAGCAAGCCGGCAAGCACTTTACCTACAACACCGACCATTTAGTCTAATCTTTACAGTCAATAATAGTCAATAAAAAGTAATTTAATTCTCTAATCTTACCTCAAGCTGGCAATATTGAAGCTAAATTCTTGATATCGGCAGAAAGATATGCACCAATTATTCTATCATTATCATTGTTGTCTCTGCTGTTGTATAGTTTTATTACTATCATTAATGCAGATGTTTTCTCGTTTTCTCAATTGGGAATAGAGAATAAAACCTTTATGCTTGCTTTTCAGCTTCTTCTTAATACTGTTGGATAGTATTCAACCACCTTCTAATATTGCTAACTATTTTCTCTGTTCCATATTATTTGACTACTTTGTAATACTGTTTAATATCACTCTATAATTGGACATTGTTAACTTTATAATATTGTTTTAATGATGTTTTCTTTCTGTGTTAATATCATTGTCAATTCATCTCGAACTACGTTTAATGTTTGGTCATTTATAGTTTGTTTCGTATGTATGCATTTTTATGTATGTATATGGATGTCTGTGTGTGTGGGTGCATATACATACATATATACATACATAAATACATACATACATATATATATCAAGAACTCTAGATTGAGTAGCGCATATTACATAAGTAGCTTTGTTGTTTTATTGGGTGAGGATTATACAGATTACATATATGAGTCGTGCAAAGTGTATACTGTGTGAATTATGGTATTGAAATGAAAGTGTCTTGATAAGGAAGTGGGTTGTGGCTATCACAATAAATTTTTGGACGCTGTGATGTTATCAGCCCTTGTATGGTTTTTGCATTATGGTTAGTATCTACATCATGATAGCTATTGCTCCTGTTTATATATTGCACAGAAATTTTCGAGCAATGAATCACTACCTTGCAGTGTTTCTTCTAGCTCTTTATATTGTGAGTTCAAATCCAGACAAAGACATTTATCTTTCATCTTTTTGGGGGTTGATAAAATACAATATCACTCAGATAGTGGGGTCAATTTTTTATCAGTTTTTTTTTGCTTTTATCATTATTGTGTAGGTGGGTTAGCAGCACATCAGACAAAATGACTTGTGACATTTGTTCTGGTTCTTTGATTTCAGAGTTCAAATTCTACCAGGGCTAACTTTGCCTCTCACCTCTCTGCTGATCAAGGAAAGCAAGTACCAGTCACATACTGGGCTAGATGGTTTCCATTAAACCTTCCCTTCAAAAATTGCTTAGCTTGTACCTAAATTAGAAATATCTTTTATTATTTTCATGATTTGAAAATATATCAGAACAACAAGAAACATGTATTTCTTGAAGAATACACATAGATGTATCCAAGTTTAAAGAAGATGTTAAGAGTTAATGAAATTGCTCAAGGTCAACTAAAGCATTGAAGATTAAAGAAAATGTTCAGGTGTAAATAAAAGAAGCCAGTGTTACCACATGCAGCATGAGAGTGTCCTAAGAATATTCATTGATTTTCAAATGACTAGTTTCTGGAACATTCCTGCATCAATACTTATAGATAATTTTATTTTTATGTCTTTACAGAAATGATTGTGTGTACCACTGCAGTTGAAACAATTTCAAATGAAATGTTTGATACACATCACTTCTGCAATAAAGTTTTTAATTCAACTCTAAATTGGTGTATAGCTTGTAGTTTCCATTCATTTCTACACAACATTATGATCATCTGGTATAACGATGCAGATAATGAATATACTATCATTATTTAGGATACGAAGAATGATGTTTGGTATATTTGGTGTTACATGATGATTTATCTGTATGTTAAAGTCCCATAGTATATTAGTTTCTAAGATAAGGGGGTGGTTCATATAAATGCCTGAGAATTTTTTCTTCTTGAAGCAGTTGAAATTTTCTGGCTAGGTTTTTGTTGAGCAGATTTGCCATGGTATTGTGTCTCCAGGCGGCGAGCTGGCAGAAACGTTAGCACGCCGGGCGAAATGCGTAGCCGTATTTCGTCTGACGTTACGTTCTGGGTTCAAATTCCGCCGAGGTCAACTTTGCCTTTCATCCTTTCGGGGTCGATTAAATAAGTACCAGTTACACACTGGGCTCGATATTATCGACTTAATCCGTTTGTCTGTCTTTGTTTATCCTCTCTGTGTTTAGCCCCTTGTGGGTAATAAAGAAATAGGTATTGTGTCTCCAATTATATTTAGTCAGAACTAGAACCAGATGTCCTGATAAAGTGCGTATTATCTGAAGAAATGCCCAACACTAGTAACATTTATCATCTGTATTTTTAAGAAATAATGACCATTCCTTTTAATATATCTAGTGGTGATGGGTTTTCTCCTGTATTGTAAATGTTGTTGCCTTTTCTGTCCCATTCAAGCTTGATCTGCATATCCAAGCTTGTGATAGTTTTTTTTTATTGATACATGGAGCATCCAGTTCATGAAAATATTGGCCATATGCAGGCATGCCTTTATAGTTGCTCACTCTATGCCATCAATATATTTGTTTTTGCTGCTGCTTTAGGTTCAGACTTTGGCTGTTCAAAGTTTGAACCAATTTCTTGTGAGAATTTTGTTGCCATAGATATAATCAATTTGCTACCATATTTTTTATCCTTCTCAACAAGGGTACTTAGAAGGCTGTTTTGTGAGTTGGAAAGCTAGTGGATAACAACATCAATAACTCCCTTTTTTATATTGCACCCTGATGTTCAATAGTCCCCTACCACTCTTCCTTCTAGGAATGTATATTCACCGAGTTTTAAACTTATTTTGTAGTATGCGATTTATTGACAAAGCCCTAGAGCATTGGATAAATAGGCATGTGTATGTCTTCCAGTATTTCACATTCTAAGTTCAAATTCTGTAGAGGTCAAATTTGCCTTACATCACATTGTGGTTGATAATATAAAGTAGCAGTCTAATATTCATTCTTTTTATTCTTTTTCTTTTCTTTTACTTGTTTCAGTCATTTGACTGCGGCCATGCTGGAGCACTGCCTTTAATCGAGCAAATCGACCCCGGGACTTATTCTTTTGTAAGCCCAGTACTTATTTTATCGGTCTCTTTTGCCAAACTGCTAAGTGACGGGGACATAAACACACCAGCATCGGTTGTCAAGCAATACTAGGGGGACAAACACAGACACACAAACACACACACGCATATATATATATATATACATATATACGACGGGCTTCTTTCAGTTTCCGTCTACCAAATCCACTCACAAGGCTTTGGTCAGCCCGAGGCTATAGTAGAAGATACTTGCCCAAGGTGCCACGCAGTGGGACTGAACCCGGAACCATGTGGTTGGTAAACAAGCTACCTACCACACAGCCACTCCATGCTAACTTAATCAAGAAGCCACCTCCTCACAAATTTCTACCCTTGTGTCAGTAAGGCTGGTGGACTGGCAATATTGTTGAAATATTAGGAAAAAGACTTGGCAGTAGGTATTTTGGTTCTTTACATTTATGAGTTCAAATCTTGTCAAGATCAACTTTGCTTTTTATCCTTCTGAGTTCAAAGAAATAAAGTAACCATCAAGCACTGTTGTTAATAATAGCAACCAACCCTACCCCTAAATTTCAGGTCTTTTGTTTATGTTGGAGATATTTTATTATTTTAGTGGATTGGTTGAACTGTTAGTATGTGAAACAAAAATGCCTTGTGGTATGTCTTCTGGCTCTTTACAATCTGGGTTCAAATTCCACAAAGGTCAATTTGGCTTTTCATCATTTCAGGGTTGATAAAATAAAGTATTTGTGTGGATATAATTAATTACTCCCCCCCACTTCAGGCTTTTACTTAGGTTAGAGACAATTACTGTTACTAATGTTGTTGTTGTCATCATCATCATCATCATCATCATTATAACTTTCCTTTTAACTTAAGTTGTGTTGGAACTTCTGAAGTTTTGCATGAGTAGCAGGCTTGCTACCTAAAGCCTATGGTACCACGCTATCTGTTTTTTCTACTGCCTAATACTTTCCTGATGATTCTGGCTATGTCAAGGAGGCAAACGTTTTCCAACAGCTCTACGGCTGTTTCAAAGAGTTTGGGGCCTTCTATTCTGCTTTCCTTTATATTCCACTTCATGCCTTCTGATACTGCCCACCCCCAAGGACCCAACAATAAATGGGACTATCTTCACTTTTCTCATTTTTCCTAATCAAACTACCTCACATTCAAGAGGATTGTATATGTCTATTTTCTTGCTTTCCTTCAACATGAATTATAGAGCACATATGGTTTCACCTTGTCCACTAACCACTAAGTCCAGCTTGCTGTTCTCAAGCACCTGGTCTATTTATATTGGGAAATCCCACAGTATTTTGCAGGTCTCAGTTTTATTATTATTATTATTATTATTATTATGGCAGTGAGCTGGCAAAAATGCTTTACTGGCATTTCATTCTTGTTCACATTCTGAGTTCAAATTCTACCATGGTCAGCTTTGTCATTCATTTTTCAGGGTCAATGAAATAAGGGCCAACAGAGCACTGGGGGCAATATACTTGACTTACAACCTATTGCTGACCTTGTGCCAAAATTTGAAGCTATTATTATCATTATTACTGTAATTATTATTATTACTGTAATTATTATTATTATTATTATTATTATTATTATTATTATTATGATTATTATTATTATTATTATCATCATCATCATTATTGCTATTAATCTTTGATAACTAATCTAACTGGAACCATATTTGTTGTGTTATCTGTATGGTATTAATTATTCCTTCAAGGAAACTAATCTTATTTACTTTGTGCATCAACATAATCCTAATCTACATGGCTTCTTCATTTTTCTCATGATTTCTTCCATCTTAACAAATTTGGACTGGGGGATGGGTGGTGTGGAAATTAATTTAATTAAATTAACAATATGCTGATGATGAATTTGAAGCATATTATAACAACTAGACATTTCGTTATGACAGATAGGTTGAAATATTTTAAAATTTTAGCCAATATTGTTACTATTACGTAAAGATTGTTAACATTATCATTAATATTGTCATCATCGCCATAACTGTGGTTATCTTCCTAGTTTTCTACCAATTTACTAAATTTTTGAATTCGTATAAGTTTTGACTCTCTCAAACTGCATTGCTTTGATGCTTGATTGATCTTTGGTTTAGCAATTCCTACATCTTTCGTTTTTGGATTTGGTTTGCAAGATTCTTTATATGAGTTCGTGTGTTGAAGCATATTCTGTTGTGCCTGGGGAGAGTAATTTTCTTTTTGTGTCTTATTATTTAACACACTCACCGGTAAAATTTCCACTTTTTTTTCTTATTTTTATTATCCTAAAATTTTCGTTGCGTCTTGCAACCTTTTTAGGACAATAAAAATAAGAAAAAAAAGTGGAAATTTTACCGGTGAGTGTGTTAAATAATAAGGCACAAAAAGAAAATGACTCTCCCCAGACACAACAGAATTTTTACATCGTTTTATTGTAATTTTCGAGCAATAATTGCAACTATAAAGAATGTTTATTTGGGATAACTTTTAAGCATGTTATCTTTCTCAATTCTTTAGAAAATTTCTTTATCTTAACAACAGTACATAATCCTATGAAAGCCATGTGTCATCTACACTTCATTTCCAGAGAAGAGTGTATTTTACAAAGATGAAAGCTTGCCAATGTTTAGCAATTCAATGAAATATACAGTTATTGTAGTTATTTCCTGAGAGGATATCATATTACTAATGTTGTCTATATTTTGATATTTAAGATTTTAATATATAAAAAAGGGAGTGGAGAAACATGTGCTTCATGATATCACTAAAAGGAAATAAGTTTTAAGCAGAATAATGGTTTCTGTTAAACATAAATGCTGCTTTTTTATACTGAACCAATATTTTCAATAGATGCCTATTTCTTCTACTATTGCTGTTTTCAATAAGATTCTATTAAATGGACCTAAATATTTCTTCTATATTTTCAAGTTAGTGTCAAAATTTTGTCGCATTCTTTTATGGAATCAGATTTTTGCTAGGTACAGACAAAGACTGAAAATCCATGTTTTATTTGTTAAAATTTATCTTTCTAGAGTGTATGAGTTTGTTAGCTGAAATAATACAATACATTCTCATGGAAGCAACCATGAGATCATTTCACCTAGTATTTTATTTAGATATATTTTAACAGCTAATGCATTGCAACAGCAAAACAGCATTGGTACTGAAATGCTACATTCAAAGTATTATTAACATAAATCATATTTGATTACTGCACTATGCTTCTTGCAGCCTGCTTGCATGAAATAGCACAGCCTTGTGGTTAGGCTGTTGGGTTTATGATTACTAGTTTGTGGGTTCAATTTTCAAACAGGAAAGCACATTGTACCTTTGAAGGAAGTACATTGTTTTATACTGCTCTACTACACCCATCTGTAAATGAGTATCAGCGGCACCTTGGAGTTTTACCTTATGAAGGACTATCATCCTGTACAGGAGAAAGTCTTGAACTAAATGCATTGATAATGCAGCCTCATGAAACTATAAGTTCAGGACAAATTTTCATTTGCTTGGGCCTTTTTTTAACATAAAATAGTCTGGAAGCTCATCTAACATTTATTTTTTTTACTATTTAATGATGGAGGCAAGGCCAATACACATGTCTCTTTAGTTTTTCAAGGCTTTCAAAAACAGAAAAGATTGAATTTGTCCTCAAACTGGAGACTAACACCAAATGCTTACAACAGATACCCAAAGATTAAGTGGTGATGTTAGCTGGGCATCAGATGAAATCTGTTACTCAAGAACTCAGAACGTAAACAGCTAGAAAACATGCCACAAGATATTTCAACTGATGCATTAATAGTCCTACCAATCTCCAACTCTGGAATGATACTTAATTTCATTGACCTTGAAAAGCAACATTGTCCTCAACAGGACTTGTACTTAGAGCACAGAAAGGTAAAACAGATAGTACAGGGGACTTTATCCAATGCTCTAATAACTTTGCCAGTTGCTACTGTACAAATGTGATTTAATGCATTGTGTCAAGTTCACTAAGAAAACTAATGATTTTATTGTCTTTATAAAAACATTTAAACACAGTATATATTATAGTGTTTTACTACAAAGTAATTGAATATCTAGAGTGATACATGATAATTTCTTTGTTTTATGAAAGTTAATTTACAGTAGCAAAACATTAAAAAATTGTTATATTAATTTCAAAACTAGAATTCATAACCATTGTTTTCACCAATTTCATCATCACACTCTCATAATCATCATCCTTATCATCAACATCATCATTGTCCTCCTCATCATCACCACCATCAATATTATCATCATCATCATCATCATTGTAGGAAATATTGTTTTTCTTAGGTTCATCATTATACATGATTGGTTTGATATTATATGCTTACATGAGATACTTTTTCTTTAAAGATCCTTTATTTAATTAGCTAGATTGTTAATTTTGTAATTACACTATGAATTCCATATACATGACTTAACATATATGTGTGCTTGTGTGTATGTGTGTGTACATGTGTGTTTGTATGTACATATATATATACACACACATATATATATATATTTATATATATATATACATATATATACTTATATATATACTTATATATATATATACATATATATACATAAATATATATATACACATATATATATATACATATAGATACATATACATAATGCACGCACACATATATACGTATATATGAATATATGCATATATATATGAACATTTATTTATATAGATGTCTACATTTATATATGTATGTACATGGACACACACATACACATACACATATGCATACATAGATATATATATATATGTAAGTATATATATATACACCACACACACACATATATATATGATATATATATATATATATATATATATTATATATATATATATGTATATATATTGCAATGAAAAAAATATAGTTTTATGTTTCTGAGAAATGATATACTCCAATTCAAGAAAAAAATATACATTTTATATACTTTTTCAATACAGACTACATTTAGACTTATGAATTGTTACTAATTTTATATATCTCTTCAACTACAATAGCTAATTTAGAAAATAATTTTCTTTATTTCGGCAGCATTTTTTTTTTTTTTACTGAAATCTTTTTGAAAGAACTATGTGCAACTAAAAATATACCTGTAATTGCAGGTAGAGATTATAAAAATGTGTTCATGTTAAGTCAATATATTTTCCATTTGGAAAGAAGAGATTCCTTTTCCTCTTTACTAAAAATGAGTTTTTCCCATTCTCTTTGACAATTATTTTTAAAAATTGTGCATCGGAAGATAACTGCAAATACCATAAGATAGAATTAATTTTTATTTAATGGGGCAGTTTTCTTTCATATGCATTATTAAATATGTGTTCTCTGAATAAGATCCGGCAGATGTTTCTTGGCTTTGTAATTAGTACATATCTTCTTATGTGTTGTAGATAAAGGAAATTTGATAGGACTGAATAAACAGATAAATAGCAAATGAAGCTTCCTTCCATCACCTGCCAACCCATCTTCCTGCATCACTATAAATACTTACATACATAAATATATATATATATATAACTATAAAGATATATTCTTATATGTTTGTGCATGTGTATATATTTGTGTGTATATGTGTATGTGTATATATATACATATATATATATACACACACACACATAACATAAGCATAATGTATACATATATACTTAAAAATATTGGTATATGTATGTATATTTACAAATTTATATATATATATATATATATATAAACATACATACACATACATATATATACATATGTGTGTACATACTTACTCATATTAGTTACTTGTGCAATATAAGTTACATAAATTTGTTAATAAATAATTCATCTATTCCTCTCATGTGTGTGAGTGAATATCTGTCTTTATCTATCTATCTATCTATCTATCTATATGTGTGTATGCGTGTGAGTATGTGTGAGTGCATGTGCATGTATGTGTATGTGTGTGTAGTTGCTTTTTCAAAATGAATTATAAGAATTTGCTATTTATGGTTTGTAATGTTTGTCTATATATATATATATATATATATATATATATATATATATATATATGTGTGTGTGTGTGTGTATGTGTGTATGTTTCTATGTATGTACATTTGCATGTACTTATGTATTTATATGCATATGTGTAAGTGTTTTTTTGTGTCTGTAGTATACATGCACACATGATGGAAAAGGATTGAAAGGATGCATAGATATATTTGTGCGAATGCACATGCACACACCCACATATACACATGCACAAATATTCAGATATGCACATTCATTTCTATCAAACATATGCACCATCACACATTCTCATTTTTGGTCATGCTTTCTTACATACAGTGCAGAATATAGGCTCATAAAAGAATTTACATGCTCATAATTTTGCTAAAATTTTCCCCTTCCTATGTATGAAAATGATTCCCTCATACACATACAGTAGTATATGTGTGTGTGTGTGTGTGTGTGTGTGTGTCTATGTGTGTGTGTGTGTGTATGTGTGTATACACGCACTCACATATGTACATATATATATATATATATATATATATATATTGGTGTATATTTATACGTATATATGTGTGTGTGAATTTATATATACATTTATGTATAAGGTGTATGTATATGTGTGTGTGTGAATTTATATATACATTTATGTATAAGGTGTATGTATATGTGTGTGTGTGAATTTATATATACATTTATGTATAAGGTATATGTATATGTGTGTGTGTGAATTTATATATACATTTATGTATAAGGTATATGTATATGTGTGTGTGTGAATTTATATATACATTTATGTATAAGGTGTATGTATATGTAATATAGCTATATACGTATGTGTATGCTTATGTATATGAATGTGTGTATGTGTATATGTGTGTATGCACTTGCATATGCAGTTTGTATGTGTGTATGTGGTTGTGTTTTCAAAATTACAAATGACTCAAGACTACATTGACTTGTGTGCTGCTATTTAAATGCAGAGTTTTTATTTCCTCCCATGCAAGCCCCAATCAGCCTGTCATTGGCAGCAGCAGATATTAAATACATATTCCATTTAATAGGAGAACAGGCCCCTCTCCGCTCTTTCTACTTTACTCTCTCTTTCTTTTTGCTCGCTCACTCTATATTTCTCAGTCACTCTCTCTATTTTCTTTTCCATTTCATTCTCACTTTCACTCACTCTCTCTCTTTCTCTCTCTCTCTCTCTCGCTCTCTCTCTCTCTTATTCACAACACAACACAGAACAGCCCATATAATTCTCCTACCACGCCAACACAACAGCAGCAGTAACTGTACAACTCTACAGCAGGATACACATTTCATCTAACAACAAACAGAAATGGATTTAGTAATACAAGTAAGTATATATATATATACATATATGTATATATATATTATATATACATAACATGACTTTTTTTTGTATTAAACCACACTTATGTTTTTACAAGGTAATACAGGTGTGCTCATAGAAATAATTCACATTGTTAACAGTAATTTTGCAAAAAATTTGTAACAAATCTGCAATGCTGTAATAGTTATACATATATATATATATATACATATTTATACACTTAGATATATATGTATGTGTGTGTGTGTGTATGTGAGTATATGTATGTGTGTATGTATATGTAT
Source organism: Octopus sinensis (assembly GCF_006345805.1). Classification (NCBI taxonomy): domain Eukaryota; kingdom Metazoa; phylum Mollusca; class Cephalopoda; order Octopoda; family Octopodidae; genus Octopus; species Octopus sinensis. The sequence goes on along the minus strand of NC_043010.1, from coordinate 7,324,755 downwards.
GTGTCTGTGTGTGCACTTTTTTTTGTTTTTGTTTTACAAACCATATTGTAAAACTGAAGACAGAATACTTATATAGAAATTAAAAATATTTTGTAAAGTCTTACAGACTGTTATATTCATATAGTAATTAATCATTGGAAATGCTAATAATAGTTTTCTTCTCTTTTTTATTTGTTTGTTGTTGCTATATTTGATGTTACTTCTTTTTTTCTTTTCTTTCCACATGTTTTATCTTGATTATTTTAGGGAAATTAAATCAACATATTGCACACTGTAAAAGTAAAAATTCATACTTAATTGTATTTATCAACAATGATGACACTACACAATACAAACTATTTAACTATTTAACTATATTGTGCTTTAAGTAAAAAAAAGAAAAACAAACAAACCCAAAGTCTAATACTACTCAACTAAGAAGTGTCGGGTTGTGTCTTAAAGGCAACCGAATGTATTTCTGTATTCTAAATATTGCTTTTTTAGCTCCAGGCACCCATTTTTATTGATTATTCTTCAAACCCTTGTGGTGTTTGGTCCATTCATGTCAGACTGCCATATATCTTATGGCCCAAACAGCAGGTTAGCTTCTGTTCATTGTACTATTCAAAACAGAAGTAAATAACACTGCGAAAGTTTTACTCACTGCATTACTATAGTTTGTTGGGGAGTGAAATAGGTGTACA
>NC_043010.1:7316572-7319072 GCF_006345805.1 Octopus sinensis | reverse complement strand
TGAAACAGAGAATGTCACACACACATACATACATACATACATACATACATACATACATACATACATACATGCATGCATTCATTAAGAAAATATGCATATATTTCCTTTACAGTAACCTTTGGGAACTTGTAGAGAATCTTCTTCCAGTTTGCTTGTTTAGACTGTCTGGAAAGAACTTGGTTCTTACATAGCCTTGCTGTAAACAGCAGTCAGTCACGAGGGACAGAATATAAAGTAGCCACCTCAAAGAAGGGGAATTAACTCTTTTGATACCAACCCAGCTGAAACTGCCTCTGGCTCTGTAGTACAAATGTCTTGTTTTCATAAATTTTGAATTAAAATCTTCCACAAAATCTTAGTCACAATTTACATTCCTAACACTAGCTTAATGATTACTAAGTTGTTTTACTAAATTATTTGTTATATTTAAAATTAATTGAAAGAAACACAGAGCATTTGAAAATAAATACGGTAATGAAAAGGTAAAACAAGCATCTTTATTTACACAAAAATTTTCTAACTCATGAGGTGAAAATTTTTCCATCACACTTGACTTGCAGATGTATTAATTTAGAAAGCATGCAATACTTTGGAGCAAATTAAGCAGTAATTAGATAAATATGACCCTCAGAAGGCACATCACAAAGCATATCACAAGGAACATCACAATTTATTTAATTGAGGCATGTATTCACTTTGATAGCTTTATAACTAATTAGACATAAGTTGAGCCTATGATCAATGCCTTTGCATAATATATGAATGGGAAGAATGAATCGAGAACACATCAATGTAAAGAAAATATGCTTATTTGTAAGTTACAGCAGACTTCCATATCATCAGGATGTTTCTGTAGCTACTTGCTTCTTCCACTGATGTACAAAATACAAGGACATATTCCTGTAAAACCTTGTTGAAATAGCTGTCAGATAGGAAGGGTAGAATGTAATGTACCCAAACTGATCAAGGTGAACAAAATTGTAATTATATTTTTACAAGAAAGAAAAGGCTGTCATAGCAAAGAAATGAATATGGATGTGCATGTATAAGTACTCACACACACACACACACACACACAAACACACATACACACACACTCTCTCTCTCTCTATCTCTCTCTATCTCTCATGTATATATGTATGTGCACACACATACACACACATATATATACACACAGATAGATAGATAGATAGATAGATAGATAGATAGATAGATAGATAGATAGATAGATAGATAGATAGATAGATAGATAGGTAGATAGATAGATAGGTAGGTAGGTAGGTAGGTAGGTAGGTAGGTAGGTAGGTAGGTAGGTAGGTAGGTAGATAGATAGATAGATAAATAGATAGACAAATAGATAGATATAGATATATATATAATATTTCTGTAGGAATTACTATAAAAATATATGTCCATACCTGTCTATGCATATTTATTGACATAAATTTCTAGCAGCGTGTGTGGTGTGTGTGTGTGTCTCTCTCTCTCATTCAGCTCCTCCTCTCTATCCCTTTCTCTCTTCTACTCTTACTCTCTCACTCTCTCTCACTCTCTCTCTCTCTCTTTCACACACTTTCTTTCCTACTTCCTCTCTTAATCTCTCTGTATTTAAACCAATTATTATTACATCCTGTCATTCGAAAATTTGCCGCAATATTATAAAGATTTACATTATAGATATTATCATTTCCACTGCCAATTTATCAAATACACACTTACTGTAATACAAGTAATTGTGTCCATGTATGAATATGCATGTCTGTGTTCATGTGTGTATATATCTGCATCTGGCTGAACACTTGCATATATATATGTGTGTGTGTGCAATGTCATATATATATATGTGTGTTTATATATATATATATATATATATCATCATCATCATCATCATCATCATTATCATATATATATATATATATATATAATCATATACACACACATATACATATGTATGTATAAATGCATGGAGAGATAGATAGATATAGCAATATACAGTAGACTATATTGATATAGACATATATATAATCATATACACACACATATACATATGTGTGTACTTATGTGTGTAGGTGCATGTGATGTATGCACATGTTTGTATGAGTGTATATACAATGATGAAGGTTTAATAGGGATTGATATAATGATATTTCTAAAAACATACACTTACTGTACTGATTTTAACAGAGTTTAAGAGAACAGGAAACCTTTCAATATACCATGTATAATATAAACACATGAACGCATTAAAAATGCATTTACACATAGAAACACTAACCACTCAGATGGTATAGTTTTATGTGCAGTGTGTGTAAGTCTTTCTCAGTATATATATATATACATATATATATATATATATATATTATATATATATATATGTATATATATGTATATATATATATATATATATATATGTATATATATATATAAATATATATATATGTGTATGTATATATGTGTATGTATATCTATCTATCTGTCTATCTATCTAGCTATCTATCTA
>NC_043010.1:7299072-7314072 GCF_006345805.1 Octopus sinensis | reverse complement strand
GGACTCAATGAAATCTAGGAGAGTACTACATATATATATTATAAAATTTGCTCAGTGTGACAAATTATATATGTATGTATATGCATTTATCATACTCAGCAAATTTTATTATATATATTTATATCCATGTGTTTGTGTGTGTGTGTGTGTAAGACGAACTGACTGACTAAAGTTCAATGAGCTGTTACTTCTGTTAGTTATAGAAAGCTTCTCTCTCGGAGTGAAAGGCAGATCATATGACACATGGGGATGAATTGCAACGCTACATGGTTGTGAAACTTGGGGTGTGAATGCAGAGTACATGCAAAGACTAGAAATAGCTGGAGCTACCATGCTCTGCTGGATGTGCTTGTGTTACAAATTTCAAATGTGTTGAGAGAAACATTGAGCATAAGAAGCATCAGATGTAGCATGTAAGAGAGAAATATGTGTTGAGGGAAATGGATGAAGACATCTGCATAAAGAAGTGCTGATTGTTATATGTGGATGGAACCTGTGATGGAAGGAAACTCAAGAAAACATGGGATGAAGTTGTGAAAATCAATCTCAAGATGTTGAGTCTCACAGAGGAGAAGACAAAGGATTGTGTTGATTGGTGATATACTCTTTTACTCTTTTACTTGTTTCAGTCATTTGACTGTGGCCATGCTGGAGCACCGCCTTTAGTCGAGCAAATCAACCCCGGGACTTATTCTTTGTAAGCCCAGTACTTATTCTATCGGTCTCTTTTGCCGAACCGCTAAGTGACGGGGACGTAAATACACCAGCATTGGTTGTCAAGCAATGCTAGGGGGACAAACACAGACATACTAACACACACGCACACATATACATATATATATATATACATATATACGACAGGCTTCTTTCAGTTTCCGTCTACCAAATCCACTCACAAGGCATTGGTCGGCCCGGGGCTATAGCAGAAGACACTTGCCCAAGGTGCCACGCAGTGGGACTGAACCCAGAACCATGTGGTTGGTTAGCAAGATACTTACCACACAGCCACTCCTGCGCCTATATGTTGTAATTTAGGGAACTCATTTCATCTCATCAACAATGAGGCCATATCAAGCTTACCCTAACAATTCATTTTCCCTACTCAACTGAAAATTCTACTTATTTCAGTCCAATCCTAGACACCTTAGATATAAGCTTAATATTAATCTCTTTTGTTATTACATGTTTCATATATTTGTAGGGCTAAAGAATAGTCACTTGATTTAACTGTAGTAACTTACTAGTTCTTTATTTTAGCCATTACGAACAAGATTACAATTTGAAATCAGAACACAATGTGAGACATGACTAAGCCATGTTTCCTGATTTAAGTACATGGTAATATCTTTTGTAGGAGTGCCTAGTTAATTTAATCAAGTCAACTACTTTACTGTTCCTTATTTTATCATTACCAAATAGATAAAAGGACTTTAGTGGTCTATGAATTCAAATGTACACTGTCATGACTAAATACTATTAGTGTAACACATTACTATTTTTCCCACGTTTCCACATTTGAGCAACCTCTTCGAGGATCCTCCATTGGTTAGCTATGTTGCTAACCAATATAATCTGGTAGTGGCCAAGACAATGGTTGACAAAATGTTCATCAGCAATTGTCACCACTAATGTGCATAACAACACTACTTATATCGACAACCTATGATATTAATGTTGTTATTTTTTATATGTATGTTCTTTGTCTGCTCTTAAAAGGGAGAATAGTGTTCTTAGAATGATGGTTATCACAGTGTTGCAAAATGCTGTAAGAAGGGGTGCTGAAAATTCTTGACTTTGGGTTAAAAAAATGCAGGAGTTGATAGTAATTTTATTCAGCATACTCCCCCTCTCAGATTTACACACTTGTTGTAAAAGTCTTTCAGTTTTTCTAAGCCCCATAAAAGAACTCAAATGGTTGGACCTCCAACCAGACCTTTCACAATATCCTTAAAGCTTGGAACTTTTCAGCACGCCCTCATAGATGTGTCAGGTTATTTAGAGGTGGTTGAACATGTCATAAGAGTGACTGTGTGGCTTGGAGCTCACAGCAGCAACAGCAAGAGACTTTCTTTTTACATGGGTTCCTGATAATGCAAACCACGTGGTTTCTTGGTTTTTGCTGGGGTTTTTTTCTGTAGAATGTATAGGCTCCAGGCACGACTGGCACACTCACCAATTGACTTAATACTCAATATATTCTTATTCTTTGTATATTAGTGTTAGTGTTTCTTTTGTGCTAACAAAATGTGTGATATTTGAGTGCTTAAGCTTTAATTTATTTTTACTACGTCTTGTTTATGTGCTGTGAATGTTGTAGAAGTGTTGTAGGTAATTCTTAGCATTTTGATACTTTGTATAATACCATATCTTATATTCTTGAATATGATAGTCACTAATGTTTGGTATTCTTTGGTGTTGTTGGTAAAAAGAATTACAGTGAATTTTGTCAGATCTCAACATAGTTTATTTGACTGGAACCTGATTTCTAAGGTTACTTGCCACAGAGTTGAATTTAATGATGTCATCAAAATGATTTGACAGAAACATTATGAATCCTGCTTAGTTTTAATAAATATAACTGATGACGATATTGTAAAGGACATTCTAAGATGTGTAATATTGCAGCAGATTCAGTTTAATTAAATGACCATATGAATAAATATTCTAATGAAATAAAACTGAATTAAAAATTTTGAACCTATAGCTAGGTAACTTGCAACAGCCAATGATATCATCCTGTAAGTATGGCTTAAAATTTATGTTAGTAGTAGTAGTAGTGGTAGTAGTGGTAGTGGTGGTGGTGGTAGTGGTGGTGGTAGTAGTATGGGCCATGTGCTGTAACAGCATATCACTGTTGTTAGTGATTCTCAATGCCTGCTGGATGACACCTTTGCCCCACTTAGGTGACAGCCTTCCAACCCATGTATCAGTTTGGGTAGTAATTGCTGGCAAGGGTTTAATGAGGCCAGAGAGCAAATCCTACCTCAATCTCTTTAAATCATCTTTTATGACATGTAAGGGAAATGAGTTCTATTCTTTGATATGTTGCCCTCCACACAGCAAGGAACGTTTCCAATTGACTTCCTCTTAAAGAATTTCAACTCTTAAAGAATTTCAATTCCTCCTAGAGTTAAATTTTCCCTGCAACTGTTCTCATTCACATGTGTCCAGAAGTTTGTAATCTGTCGGGCAAAGTTATCTTAATACTGCAACATTTTACGTTGGCAACATGTGATTTTGATTGTAACTAAAATACAGAATCTGAAACTGGCATAGCATTTGTAAAAATAATTTTTAATTTCCTGGAAACATAAAACTTATGATTATTATTGAATAGTTTTGTTTTTTTTTTCAATAGTTACAACTTTATATAATGTACAATATAGAATGCATTACTTCCTTGACTAAAACTCAAAAGCCTGTAATGTTTACTGGTAAATGAAAGGAAATAAAATGGCTTTAGCTTGAAAAATCTATAACCTACTGAAAGACATTAATAAAGCATTATTCTAAGATAATGGATGCAATTAACATATGTCCCTGTTGTAAAGACTTTAACAAAACTAAAAGCAAGAATTTAAATGTAATAAAGAATAAAGTAAATGGATGTAGACATTACTGATCAGAAAGAAAAAAAAAACCAACATAAAACCATTATTTACTTATTCGTACATATAATCCCAAAGCAGCTGTTTTTAAATATTTTAGATTTTCAAGAAGAAAATACACAGTAAAAATATTTATTGTTGTTAGGAATTTTTATAAATCTAAGGAAATGGAATAATTTATTGTTTGTATATAAAATTAATTCAGAGAGGAAAGAAACATAATAGATTTCAGAAAAGGTTATTACAGTTGTGGAGTAAATATTTTATGGGGTATGCATACGTACCACACAAAGTCTTTTGCTAACTATTTTCTGATTCATTAATGTTTTAAAAAGAAGTTATTGTTTTTCTAAACATACATAAATAGGAATAGAAGAGAACTACAATTTCAATAATCTATATTAAAAAACACATTAGTATATAAGAGGACAAATACATTACCATCAACAATAAGTCCTAAATAATAGACTAAAGGCTTGATTCTATCAGGTATACGGTTCTGATTTAAACAGCATTAAGAAATAAATTAAATATTAACAATTCAGTTTACATTTACTTCAAATATTACTCTACTTGATGGTCTTTGATGGACTTTGAATCTGACCAAAATGGAACTTTGCTTTAGTTGTTAACCACATGGATTAAAGGATTCAAAGAGGGTAAGAGATTATTGGCAAAATTATAATGCAATACGAAAACCATTGTAAAACTAGAATCTAAGACCCAATACCTGCATAAAATAACAGGCTGTCTGTCCTCTGTATAAATGTATGAAGTAATCTTGATTGAACTTAATTTATCTTTCATGTGTAAATGATTAGCTATCTATAGGCGCAGGAGTGGCTGCGTGGTAAGTAGCTTGCTTACCAACCACATGGTTCCGGGTTCAGTCCCACTGCATGACACCTTGGGCAAGTGTCTTCTACTATAGCCTTGGGCCGACCAAAGCCTTGTGAGTGGATTTGGTAGACGGAAACTGAAAGAAGCCTGTCGTAAATATGTATGCATGTATGTATGTGTTTGTGTGTCTGTGTTTGTCTCACCAACATCGCTCGACAACTGATGCTGGTGTGTTTACATCCCCATCACTTAGTGGTTCGGCTAAAGAGACCGATAGAATAAGTACTGGGCTTACAAAGAATAAGTCCCGGGGTCGAGTTGCTCGATTAAAGGCTGTGCTCCAGCATGGCCGCAGTCAAATGACTGAAACAAGTAAAAGAGTAAAAGAGTATATTCAATTATATTCACTCTCTGTCAATCTTAGTTTACAGTCATATAGCATGATAATTTTACCAAAAGCATAGTATATCTCTTTGTTTTCATGAAGGACCATTGTTCATTAAACATTATCCATTGTATTTGTTTTAATCATAAATACATGTTTGTGTGTATATTTTCCTCCCTCTTATTTAACATATTTAACATGTAAATCTGAAACCATTTTCCACATGTTGAACAACAATAGCTAACTCATCACCATTGCTTCTGAATCATTTCAACATTACATTGCATAGAAATTCAGACAATATGCAGCCCATACTGATAGTAAACCATAATTACATCCTTTCAAGCAAACCTAGCCATATCTGTTATACTCACAAAGCTCAAATGATCTAACCTTTTGAGATTCCTTTTAGATTTTAAAGCATTAATATCATGAGAGCAAAACTCCCGAGTTTACAGGCCCTTTTAGTCTGATACACATATTTCAGAAGTATATCATTATTTATGAAATACATTTTGTGTAATATGGGGAATTTTCCTTCAGTGCACAATGAAATAGTTTCTCACAGATACTTCAATAAATTTATCAGAATATTTGCCAGCTAGACTAAAATGATTTCTAATTTTCTTTTTGTTAAATGCTTTACACGCTTAATATATACTATTTTAATTCTATTATCCTAAGACCCACACTTTAGAAACTTTCCAAATTGCATTTTAAATTTATTGATAAGCATTAAGGTAATGTTTAAGCCATAAGAAAATTGCATCTATTTCCTATATTCTTGTCGTTCTTACATAGATTGTCTTTTCTAATTTCATATTAGTTTCTCTTCAGTTAATGTGCAATGATACTTCCACCAACTCCTCTTTATTACCATTTCCAGTTTGCTACTCTAACACATTTCTTCCTCTATCTCCTCTTCCTTTTTCCTCGGTATAACAACAACAACAACAACAACAACCAATGAAATCAAATTCCTAATGACTCTTTCACCCTAACTACAAATATTCAAAGATTTAAGATGGATACAAATATAGAAGAGAATAGAAGCTTCATGATTCCTTATTCAGTAAATGATATCTGATATGATTTATGATGTCTTAATGAATGTATAATGTGAAAGTCCATTACATATGCAGGCATACACATACATATCTGTAGCAACACAATAGCAATAAACTAGCTACTTTGAAAAATCCTAATTGACCATCTCATAATAGATGTTTCAATTCAGCTTTAATCATTTATGAAATACATCTACATATAATTGCGCAGATGTCATCTAGATGAGTTTTGTTATCTATGTTTGTAGTCATATATTCAGGCCTTAATAAATCCTTCTTTTCCTTGATTTTCAGCAAAGTGTTCTCTTTCTTTTCTTTTCACACATGCATTCATATTATTTCCAGAATAACTAATAACAATCAATTAAAACAGCACTATTATTATTATTATTACTATTATTATTACTATTATTATTAATAATAATAATAATAATAGCAATAATAATAATAATAATAATAATAATAACAATAACAACAATAATAATAATAATAATAATAATAATAACAATAACAAAAACAACAACAACAATAATAATGATAATAATAATAATAATAATAATAATATAATAATAATAATAATAACAATAACAAAAACAACAACAACAACAACAATAATAATAATAATAATAATAATAACAATAACAAAAACAACAACAACAACAATAATAATAATAATAACAATAACAAAAACAACAACAACAACAATAATAATAATAATAATAATAACAATAACAACTACAACAACAACAACAACAATAATAATAATAATAATAATAATAATATTCTCCTTATTATCAATGTTGTTATTGTTGGTGGTGATAGTGGTGACAGTGTTGTTCTTGTTGTTGTTGTTGTCATCGTCGTCATCGTCGTCACTATTGTTGTTATCAAAATCATTACAGCAATTTATTATTGTTGGCTGAGTGCAATTGGTTCTGCTAACTTTTTTATTAATTCAAGCACAGCAAGTTTAAAAATTTTTATTTATTTCTTGAAATTCAAAATAAAATTTTATTTTCAATGAAACCAACTTAATTGGGTGCTTTTCAAAATGACAACAAGTATAATTAGATTAGACTAACTTTGAGAGGTCTGTCTTACTTTATTTCTTCATATTTCAATTGATGAGTGAATCTCTTGAAGAGTCTGTAGAAATTTCTCAAAGGCAGATATACAGGAACTGGCATGATTGTGTAGTTTACAAGTTTTGCTTCACAACTACATGGTTTTTAGTTCAATCATATAGCATAGAATCTGGGGCGCAGCATCTTTTATCATAGTCTAGTGTCATCCAATACTCTGAGGAGGAAATTTCATAGACGGAAACTGCAGAAATTTATTATACAATTTACAGATGATAGATGTATATCTTTTGATATACTCTTTTACTCTTTTACTTGTTTCAGTCATTTGACTGCGGCCATGCTGGAGCACCGACTTTAGTCGAGCAAATCGACCCCAGGACTTATTCTTTTGTAAGCCCAGTACTTATTCTATCGGTCTCTTTTGCCGAACCGCTAAGTGACGGGGACGTAAACACACCAGCATCGGTTGTCAAGCAATGCTAGGGAGACAAACACAGACACACAAACATATACACACACGCTTATATATATATACATATATACGACAGGCTTCTTTCAGTTTCTGTCTACCAAATCCACTCACAAGGCATTGGTCGGCCCGGGGCTATAGCAGAAGACACTTGCCCAAGATGCCACGCAGTGGGACTGAACCCGGAACCATGTGGTTGGTTAGCAAGCTACTTACCACACAGCCACTCCTGCGCCTATTTGCTTATTATTTATATTTCGCTTCTTAAGTAGGTTGTGGTACAACTTTGGATGAGGAATTTTTCAATAGCGATAATATTTCTTTTCCATATTTTAATTAATCATATTCCACATTTTAATTAACCATTCATCACTGAAATGTTGGTGCCACTTTTATGCATTTTCCATATTCACTGGACTTGCAGGAAAATACCATACTCTGCCATATTAAAAATTACACTTTGAATAATGTACTTCTAAGTGCAATACACTTAGACTAAAACAGAATAGCTTGAAAATTTTTCATGACTATCGTGCTCAACCAACACCAAACAGAGGCCAACAAGATTTTATCTGAATTAAAACTGGGACATCATGGCCTGTTCAATCGGAAGGGACCCAGATTAAATGACGTACTCAAACACATGTGACAAGTGACTTCAGCTATGAAACACGTATTGCTTCTACATACGAGGTCTAATCAATAGATATCCAAGCTGGTAAAGGTGGTGAGTTGGCAGAAACGTTAGCACACCAGGTGAAATGCTTAGTGGTATTTCGTTCGTCTTTACGTTCTGAGTTCAAATTCTGCCAAGGTCAACTTTGCCTTTCATCCTTTCGGGGTTGGTTAAATAAGTACCAGTTACGCACTGGAATCGATATAAAAAAAAAACGACTTAATCCGTTTGTGTGTCCTTGTTTGTCCTCTCTGTGTTTAGCCCCTTGTGGGTAGTAAAGAAATAGGTATTTCGTCTGTCTTTACGTTCTGAGTTCAAATTCTGCCGAGGTCAACTTTGCCTTTCATCATTTTGGGGTTGATAAATTAAGTACCCTTTGTAAACTGGGGTTGTTCTAATCGACTGGCCCCCTCCCCAAAAATTTCAGGCTTTGTGCTTAGAGTAGAAAAGTATCCAGATTGGTGCTATAAAAACAAAACTACTATATATATTTCAATTTGGCATTTAATCTCCTTCAAAGTAGTCCTCTTCAAAAATTATACACTTAATTCAGTATTGTTTCCATTGATGGAAGCATTACTGGGATAATTAGCAGCTACCTCATTGCATTCACTTTGATTTCCTTGCTGTCCTGAAATCTTATTCCTGTCAAGTGAGATTTGATTTTTGGAAAGAGGAAAAAGTCGCAAGGCGTTTGAGATCTGGGGAATATGGTGGCTGTTGGACCTGGGAATGATGTATCTAACCAAAAACTGCTGCACAAGCTGTGCTGAATGGCTGAATGGACAGGGGTGTTGTCAGCTTAAAGTAGTTTTGGCACAAACTTGGCAGACATGTGTTTCATACCCAAATCTGCAGTGATAATGGACTGATTTGAACTATAACTAATCTGCACATCTGATAACTTACAGATTACAGATGGTGATTCAACAATTTTCCCTCAGCTGCATGCACATCTGTGATGTTTTTCTCAGTTCTGTTGGTTGTGGGTCTCCCAGAACGTTCGTCACTTGACATTTTTCGGCTCATACCCTCCTTGCCATACACTTCTTGCATAGGCCACTGAGCAGTTATCACCAAGCTTTTGGTAAAATTTGATGTTGATTCAAGGTCAATGCAATGATCACACACTACACACCTTCCTTCCAAGCACTGCTGTAAACAGTGGAAGTGAGCTAGAACATTAAAACTTAGTGTGCATGCACAGCAGAGATCAAGGTCAATCTGTGCTAAGCGGCTTCACTCTGCGTACTTTAGCTTCGTTATTAAGACAACAGTCCAGATACTTATTGGTCAGACCATGTATACTGCTATATTTTAAAAAATATGGAAAATGTTTCAAAAGTGATACTTGAAAATGATGTTAAGATCATATGCATACATTTGTAAAAGTATGTATACATGTGTGTAGGCATGCTTGCTTTCAGGTATACATAGATGCATACATATCTAATTAGTGCTGGGGTAGTTATAACAAAAGAATGATCAATAGCATAGGGAATTAGTGATACAATTTCAGTGAACATGTTGTCTCTCTTGTTAATGCGAGATTTCTACCTTTGTGTAAAACTTATACTACATACAGAAAGTGTATATTTCAAATAGTACGTAGTATAGGTCAGCCCTGATTGAGCAATCCTATGATCAAAGGTATTTCAATCATGTTTATTTTGTTTTTTGTTTTTTATATATTCCAGTGTACTTTATATATTGTGTACTTCTTTTTTCAAAATATTAGTCTTTTGAATCAAATTTACTTGCTATTACTCGTTACTATTCCTAACAGGTAAATCAACCATAAATCACATTGGTGTTGCATGCTAGCAAAATGCAGACAGAAATAGGTGAAAATGAGACAAGTATGATTTGATAGATATATAATTTTAACCTGGATAAATAGCAGAGCCCAAGTTACCCATTTGTGATGTGGAGACACATTTGTGATGTGGAGACACATTTGTGATGCCAGTAGATAATGATAGGGGAGGCGCAATGGCCCAGTGGTTAGGGTAGCGGACTCGCGGTCATAGGATCACGGTTTCGATTCCCAGACCGGGCGTTGTGAGTGTTTATTGAGCGAAAACACTTAAAGCTCCCCGAGGCTCCGGCAGGGGATTGTAGTGATCCCTGCTGTACACTTTCACCACAACTTTCTCTCACTCTTACTTCCTGTTTCTGTTGTACCTGTATTTCAAAGGGCCGGCCTTGTCACTCTCTGTGTCACGCTGAATATCCCCGAGAACTACGTTAAGGGTACACGTGTCTGTGGAGTGCTCAGCCACTTACACGTTAATTTCATGAGCAGGCTGTTCCGTTGATTCAGATCAACCGGAACCCTCATCGTCGTAACCGACGGAGTGCTTCCACCAGATAATGATATTGCTTAAGGATTTTTTTATTTTAATGCTGGTTAAGGTTTTCCATAAAAAAATAGGATATGTGAAGAAGTGGTGAGGTCAGATACCAGGAAGCTTGGCTCCACAGAAAAATAGATAAGATGACAAATGATGAAGATATTTGGGGATATTTTGTATGGTTGACTTGTCCAATCCTAATCAGCTTCAAAAAGTGGGTTTTTGTTTTACACACACATGCACACAAACACACAAACACACACATGTAGATAGAGGACTTAATCAGTCAATGTTACTAATAGGCGCAGGAGTGGCTGTGTGGTAAGTAGCTTGCTAACCAACCACATGGTTGCGGGTTCAGTCCCACTGCGTGGCATCTTGGGCAAGTGTCTTCTGCTATAGCCCCGGGCCGACCAATGCCTTGTGAGTGGATTTGGTAGACGGAAACTGAAAGAAGCCTGTCGTATATATGTATATATATTTATGTATATGTATATGTGTGTGTGTGTGTGTTTGTATGTCTGTGTTTGTCCCCCTAGCATTGCTTGACAACCGATGCTGGTGTGTTTACATCCCCGTCACTTAGCGGTTCGGCAAAAGAGACCGATAGATAGAATAAGCACTGGGCTTACAAAAGAATAAGTTCCGGGGTCGAGTTGCTCGACTAAAGGTGGTGCTCCAGCATGGCCGCAGTCAAAATGACTGAAACAAGTAAAAGAGTAAAAGAGTAAAGAGTAATAGTTTCAAAATAATTGCAAGGCACTCATTGTAGTTGATATCGTTTTCATGAGATTTGGTCGTTTTGTACACCTAATCCACATTAATTTGAGTGAAGCAGATGCACAAGTCAGTCAGGTCTGATGATAATGAACTGAATCGTATTGAATGTCTTTGAGTAATTTTGATACGTTTAGAATAATGGATTGGCGGCATTCTATAATCGTTAAACTGTATGATTTATTCTATATTAATTTCATTGGGAGCTTTTCACCTTGACCCAGGATCGTTATGAGTGTATGTGTGCATGTATTCATATGTTTATATATGTAAATATAAGTATATACGAAAAAATATATATGCATGTACATATACATACACATATATATATATATATATATGTGTGCACACACACACATGTATATATACATATATATATATAAACACATATATACACATGTACATATATACATATATATATAAACACATATATACACATGTACATATATACATATATATAGAGATAGATAGATAGATAGATGGATGGATGGATGGATGGATGGATGGATGGATGGATGGATGGATGGATGGATGGATAGATGGATGGATAGATGGATAGATAGATGGATAGATAGATAGATAGATGAATAGATAGATGGATGGATAGTTGGATAGATAGATGGATAGATAGATGAATAGATATGTTTCTTTATTAGCCACACAGGGCTGCACACAGACAGGACAAATTACAAGGTAGAGCTTTTCTTTTGGGGGTAAAAAAAGGGGGTTTGGTTTTCGATCAAAAGGGATCATAAAGGGAAAGAAAGAGGACAAAAAAGGGGAGAATAAAATAAAAAAAAAAGATAGATGGATAGATAGATGGATAGATAGATGGATGGATAGATGGATAGATAGATGGATAGATAGATGGATAGATAGATAGATAGATAGAGAGAGAGAGAGAGAGAAAGAAAGAGAGAGGAGAAGGAGAGAGAAGGTGAGTGATATCCTGATGCTGATAAGATTTTAATAGTTTTCTATCAAGTTTCTCCAACTAATTCAACTCTATTGTATTTTTCAATATATGTAAATAATCTTCTATATTCCATTAAATTGAATGTTTCATGTATAGCCCATTGCTGTTTCAAACTGCTGGTTTGATGTTCTTTTCATTGTGTACTGCCTGTGTTAGGCATTTTCACAATGCATTTTAAATTGCATTGATTGATAAAGCATCTCCGAAGTTCTGCATCATAGAGTGATTCCTTAATATATACAAAATAGCTTAAGTAGTAAAAATATCAGAATAAAACAAGCCATAAGATAGTTTTACAGATAATTAAATCTAGTACTCACTAAAGAAGTAACAGAGAAGATCTGGTAATAGCCAAAGCTATACAACAGAAGCTGCTTGATGCATGACTTACAGTAACTCTGCTAGCAGAATATCAGGCATAAGGCATGACCAATAGTAAATTCACATTTAGGAAAAAAAAATGTCATGCAAAATTCAGACAAAATATAATGGAGACAATCTTGCACCAGGCTTGAAAGAGCAAATCTTATAGCAATCACGGAACCTCTTTTCTGTACACTGAATAACCATAATAATATGCAATAAAAGAAGTAATTTTGTGTAAAGGATTGATGCAAAACTGTAGAAGTTGCACTATAGACAGGTAGTCAGGCTTTAGTCGATACTCTATATTTCAAAAGAGGAAATAACTGGGCTCTATTGAATATATTTTTTTACTCAAAAACCGACTGCATATGTGTTCGGTACTACTTTCTTCCATTTGTTTCCTTGTGTGTGTGTGTGTGTGTGTATATTATATATATATATATATATATATATATAGAAGGAGCTTCTACAGGACTAGACTGTTTCATTCAGATGAAATCTTCAGGAAATATATATATATGTATATATATATATATATATATATATATATATATATATGTATATATATATATATATATATATATATATATATTATATATATATATATATTATATATATATGTATAGTTCAAATTTACAGGAAGCAAAAGATGAAGACAGGTGAGGGGAAAAACAAGCAGGTGTATTAGTTTCATACTTTGGTACAGTATTATATATTTGAAAAAAAAAAATGAATGGAAATGACTTTTCTAATAATTTTTCCACTTTAATTAGATGTTTAACACCTAATTATTAAAGTGGAAAAATTATCTGAAAAGCCATTTCTGTTCATTTTTTCAAATATAGATATATACATATGTGTGTGTGTGGCCTCTGTGCCGGTAGCACATAAAAAACACCATCTGAGCGTGGCCGTTCACCAGCCTCGTCTGGCACCTGTGTCGGTAGTACATAAAAAACACCATCCGAGCATGGCCGTTCGCCAGCCTCGTCTGGCACCTGTGTCGGTGGCACATAAAAAGCACCCACTACACTCACGGAGTGGTTGGCGTTAGGAAGGGCATCCAGCTGTAGAAACACTGCCAGATCTGACTGGCCTGGTGCAGCCTTCGGGCTTCCCAGACCCCAGTCGAACCGTCCAACCCATGCTAGCATGGAAAGCGGACGTTAAACGATGATGATGATGATGATGATATAGTAAATAATATATAGCATATATATATATATATACATTCATACATGCATATATAGGTTCAGGACGTTACCAATGGTTCAGACAACATGAAATACATAAACAAACGAGTTACATATGTAAACAATGAGAACAGGAGGAATAAACACAGAGAAAGGACCCTTCATGAGTTGTCGGCTCTCTATCCACTCCTCATTTTGAGCATTCAATGACAATATAAGTCTTCAAAGACAGGTACTCTCATAAATTCTAAAATAAAATTTAGGATTTTTGGAGTATCAAAGCTGGAAACAAAAACATGAGAGTGGAGTATACAAGGAAACTGAAGGAAAACAATATATAATATATATATATATATATATATATATATAGGTAAAAATGGTATGATAACAAAAGAAAGAAAGAGACTTCAACATTATGTAAATAGAGGAAATTTATCTGTAAATGTAATATGAGACAATTACTCGGTAGCGAAGAAGGCCAGATAACTGAAGAGATGGTGGTGTGGATTTCCACTTTGGCATCCAAAACTCAGAGTTTTATCTTGGCTACCGAGTAATTGTCACATATTATTTTTACAGATATATATATATATATATATATATCCGTGTTTCTTTTCTGTGTATCTTTCTGTTGAAGAGCGTAGGCTCGAAATGTAAAAGACTTGTTCTATTTCTATTCCTGAGTGCCATACTAATACAATTGTTTGTTTGTACTCCACCTGCCTTCGTCTTTTGTTTATTTTCGTAAAGCTTCCCGTTATATATATATATATATACATACATACATACTTGGAAAAAAATATATATATACATATATAGATATACACATATATATACACACACACAGACATATACAGACGTGTGTGTGTGTGTGAACAAAAACACATACATTATTTAAAACAGCTTGATTCGGTCCCTGTAACTTAAAGTTTTGTAGGCTTTGCACCGAAACCTGTATTAAGAGTGAATTTAGGTTTAGTAAAATCTTGATGTATTCCTTATGCATTGCTTGATATGAATTCTTGGCTGTCTACACATAAAAAGTAATATTTAGTGTTGTGATTCCCTCAAATATAATTCATAGGTGCAAAACATCTGGATGTATATTAGAAACAGAATGAATTAGTATGTATGTTTGTAATGTATAATAGAAGACAAAGATGAAGATATCTGTATAACAATTTTAATGTCTGCTATAATTGTT
>NC_043010.1:7271572-7294072 GCF_006345805.1 Octopus sinensis | reverse complement strand
AGGTATGCACACTAGTACCAAACACTTCTCAGCACCCACACTGCACACCATTATCCACACTGATAATATATGCACACACATGCAACATGCATAAATATATGCAGCATGCATAGAGAAAGATATATATTTACACACGTGCCGGTGACATGTAAAACGCACCATCCGAACGTGGCAGATGCCAGCACTGCCTGACTGGCATCCGTGTTGTGACACGTAAAAGCACCAACCAATCATGGCCGTTTGCCAGACTCCTCTGGCCCCTGTGCCGGTGGCATATTAAAGGCACCCACTACACTCACAGAGTGGTTGGCATTAGGAAGGGCATCCAGCTGTAGAAACACTGCCAGATCAGACTGGAGCCTGGTGCAGCCTCCTGGCTTCCTAGACCCTGGTCGAACCATCCAACCCATGGTAGCATGGAAAATAGACGTTAAACGATGATAATGATGATGATGATGTATATATATATGTATATATATATATATATATATATATATATATATATATATATATATATATATATATATATATATATATATACATATATATATATATTTGTGTGTATATAAGTGTGTGAGTTTATGTATATAGTCACTGATAAAATATGCAATTATAATATGTCATTAGAATATATAATTTATTATGTATGTACATATGTGTGTATGTATGTATGTAGCTATTTATGATCAGCCAGAATTCATATCGGTGCCAAAAGTGTTACACAGACACAGGACTAAGTTTCATTTCTTGGTCTCTGAAATAAATTCTGGCTAAATGTAAGAATGCAGACAGTGTAGTACGCATATTTGGAAAGCTCACACACTAAACAGATATATTAAACTTGTTATTATGGTTTAATATTGATAAAGTGAGATTATTCTAATGTTCATCACACTCTGAGCCCTATCTCTCACTAAGCGATATGAAGATGAGGTTCATATATCGTGTCTGCATAAGATTTTTGCTGTTCATTTTCAAAATATTACTACCCCATCCTCCCTCTTAGATTTCCTCAGAATTTACCGGCTGAAGATTGTGAAAGCCTTGTATATTTCCATAATGAATTTCTAGCACACTATATATATATGAATATGTTTTATGCTCTAACACTGGTATTGAGTAGTCTTTTTTCTGATCACTACCAGTAATGTATATGTGTGCGAATGTGTGTGTGTATGTGTGTTTATGCATGTATACATGGGCATATGTATGAATGTGTGCATATATGAGTATATATTATTGTAGCAAATGGACACATATGTCTATCTGTTTATTTATTTAGAAATACGTACTTATATACATACATATATATATATATGTATGTGTATTCGCACACTCACACATACACACACAAATACATATGTCTATTTCTCTATCTCTCTCTATCTCTCTCTCTAAATACTTACATATATATATATATATATATATATAGAGAGAGAGAGAGAGAGAGAGTATGTGAGAGATGTGCTCTCTCTCTTTCTCTCTCTCCTCACCGACATACCCCCACACACATACACACATAAGCAGACACATGCAGACAACACTATACACACACTTGAACAATAGATTTAGTTTACTTCAGGATAACATCATAGAAATATGTTCAAAATTTCTATAGAATTTTTATATGATGCCAACTGAAGCGATGTACACCTGTCGTGTTCATGCTAGAATGGTCAAACAAATATTAATGACATGAAAATAGAAATACGATTATCTTTGTTACAGTTGATGGGAATGTATTTTTTTTTTAATAATAATATACTTTGGTCATTCACATATTAATGTCATTATCCTGCTGCCTAGGAAGACCAGAAATGTATCTCTTGATTTTTTTTTTTTACTCACATAAATACTGAAACAGATAATTTATACATTATAGATATAAAACTAATAATTTAAGATGTTATGAACATAAAATATGTTTTTCTATAATTTATACATTTGGGATTTGATGCAGTTTTTAATGAGAATTTATCTAACTATACATGTTTCAAATAAAATTATAAAGGACAAACAAAATTGCTTTGCAGGAATTGTGTATTACCAATTGCCACAGTATATTATATTATCTTTATTTTATTCTTTTCCAGAATTTACGAATGGTTTGATAACTATTTTGCACTAAGATATGACTTATCATCCATACATACTGGAAATATTTGTGAAAAACATGTTTGTACAAGCACTAGTACACATATTTTTTCTCCATGTCTGTGAATGTATTGACTTTACATATTACGTTGAAGAAGGTAAAGATCCTGGATTTTACTTGGGTGATATCAGAAGCGATACGCATTTAATGAACAGTATCCCTATAAAAGACCACTATTTAATCAAATTTAATCAACTGCAACAACATGTTACGGATAAACGCCAGTTGTTTAATGTTACCAAAACTGGTAAACTCTACACTGCTCAAACACTGGATGCTGAATCTTTTTGTAAATACAATACTGAGTGTTTTGAGATGGTGGATATTGCTGTTCAGAAAAGGGAATCCTTTATCAAGATATTAGAAATTAAAGTTATCATCAAAGATATCAATGACAATTCTCCAAAATTTCCTACAGATGAAATTAACCTCGAGTTTTCTGAGGGTGATAAAAAGGGAAGTAAGCGATCAATTGCAAATGCAATTGATCGCGATGTTGGTATATTTAATTCTAAAATTATATACCATCTAGAGAAAAAAGAAAACGAGCCCTTTGAACTTGCTGTTTATAAAAGAGTTGATGGCTCTAACAACCTACAAATTATTTTAGAAAAAGAAATTGATAGGGAAATAAAAGACAATTACGTAATTCGGGTTATTGCAAAAGATGGCGGAATGCCTTCTCTACAAGGAATTTTAACTGTGCATATATCTGTCACTGATATAAATGACAACCCTCCCATTTTCTCTCAGAACATTTACAATATTACAATAAACAATGGATACCACAGAGGGGAATCTGTCATCGTTCTGACAGCAACAGACTTAGACACAGACAACAATGGTAAAATTTCCTATCATTTCAGTAGCAAAACAACAGATTTAACCAAATCACATTTTGATTTAGATGAATCAACTGGAGAGATTTTCTTTCATGGTAAATCTACAAGTGGCAAAAGAGTTACCTATAAACTGTTCATTGAAGCTAAAGATGGAGGTTTTCCTCCTTTGAGTAGTATAGTTATGGTTCGAGTTAATGTCATCAATCAGCAGAATAATGCACCAGAAGTAGATATAAAATTTGTTACTGAATCAACGGGAAATACAGTCACAATATCAGAGAGAGCAGAAGTTGGTAGCTTTATTGCATTTGTCAAAGTTATTGATAATGACACTGGCCAGAATGGTCATGTAAGTTGTGACCTACAACATGAAAAGCTTCAGCTTCAAAGCTTCGGCCAAAAAAAATACAAAGTAGTTGTTAAAAATTCTGTTGACCGGGAAACTGAAAATCAAACTGATTTTACCATTACATGCGAAGACAAAGGATCACCACCTTTAAAAACTCAAAGGAGATTCTCTATTCAGGTGATGGATGTCAATGATGTACAGCCAAAATTTTCCAAAGATTCTTTCAAGTTCCTGACCTATGAGAACGAAAAACCATATTTTCCTGTTGGCTTGATTAATACCATAGATCCTGATCTTGGACCAGGTGGACAGTTAACTTATTCTCTATTGACTCAAAGATATACACTTCCTTTTGAAATTTCTAACTTTGGTTTCATTTTAACTACAAAATCCTTAGACCGAGAACAACAAGATATATACAAATTCAGAGTTTTTGTTAAAGACAATGGAATACCATCATTAAACAACACAGCCAATGTCATCATTGAAGTCATGGACAAAAATGACAATGCCCCTTATTTTATATTTCCTAGTGTTAACCCTTTTAGCTTGGATATTTATTACCATCCACAGAGTAAAAAAGATATTACTGTTTTGAGAGCCTCAGACAGGGACAGTCATGTGAATGCTTTTCTTAGATATGAAATTTTAGGTGGTAACGATAAGCAGTTATTTACCATTAATCCTTACACGGGTGTATTGTCATTCTCTCGAACAGTTTACCAAAATGATGCTGGATCATATGATTTGAAATTCATAGTCAAGGATAGTGGTATCCCAGTTTTATCAACAGTAACTACTTTATCCTTGACGCTTACAGTTAGTAATAAGACATCTAAAATGTTAACTCTACCAGATACCAAATCAGATGATAAAATCCACATTAATCTTGTAATAATTATATTATTGGCAGCTGTGATAGTATCAGTAGCCACAGTAGTGTCGATAACAGTGTGTATTGTACGGAGAAACCACCAGAGAAATACAAATTACAGAGCAAACGTAAATACTGCTAACAAAAGTATGAGTGCCAGTAGACAGCCTGGATATGATAGTGAACAAATGACACTTCAGTATGATGTCCCCGTCCCCGTGGCAACATCTTTTAGCAAGAATCGGGGCTCTTTGCCCTCTGAAATATATTGTCAGCCCAACCGAGAAAGAAGTCTTCCTGTAAGTTATTTAATATTCTTACTTCATTCAACTATGGTAACTTCTTTAAAGGAATAATCTACAAAGAAAAATTACTTTTGAATATGAAAAGATAATTGCTTTCCAAGTTAAAGAAATAAATTTCATAAAATAGTTTGCATTTTCTAAAGCAAAAAAAAAGACTATATTAATTTACTGCTTCCTGTAAATTAATTTATGAATTAGTTTAGTGTTAACATAGTTGAGAGTTTTCATTATTTTAATGTAAATATTTTGTGAATTGCTTTTGTAATTATTATTGTTATTGTTTTTATTTGTAGTGATTGGTCGTTTGGTGATGTTGACTAAATGTCATTGTTGTTGTTGCAGTTGAATTATTACTATTATTATTTTCATTATTAATATTATTATTATTATTATTATTATTATTATTATTATATTATTATTATTTATTATTATTATTATTATTATTATTATCATTATTATTATTAGTAGTAGTAGTAGTATGTTACTGATGGTGGTATACAGTATTTGACATTTTATTTTATTTAATATTTACAAAAACCAAACAACATATCAGGTTTGAAATTAAAAACAAAAAACAAAAGCATTTGTATGGTATCATGTGGTAATTATGCTGTCAGTTCCATATTATTAATTCTCATATTTATATTTAGTTTTCTCATGTATAAAGAAAGACGCACAGATGGCATGAAAGAGAAAATTATATAAATTTGATGATAGGATACGATATCAAAGTTTGACTGAAAGATTTGAGACCCTAGAAAATAATTTGAAAGCATATTCTTGTCTGAAAGGAAATAAAGAAGAATCAAGTGAGAGACTTCTTTGTATCATTTTCCTATTACAAAAGGTCTGACATTTCATTACACAATTTCAAAAATATTTATTAAATTGTTGGCTTCCATACTTGTAAATTTATTTTGAATCTGATATAAAACAATATTGACAAAAAAAAAAAAAAATTACATATAGTTTCTAAAATATTAATCTAGAATACTCATTACCAAACAGGATAATAAGCAATCTTTTAAAATTTTCCATATGGCTAACCACTAAGGGTGGGTGTTACTGTAGCTTTTTAGCCCCAGGAGATCATCATCTCCAGCTGGCTTTAGGCACTCATTCTGTGCTCTTATGATATTTGCAAAGGGAAGCCATCCCTCTCTCGTAAACCGTAAAACGAGAGAGGGATGACCTCCCTTTGCAAATATCATAAGAGCACAGAAAGTGTGCCTAAAGCCAGCTGGAGACGATGATCTCCTGGGGCTAAAAGCTACAGTAACACCCATCCTTAGTGGTTAGCCATATTGAGATGGCTAGTATACTTTACGTTGTCGAGCAGTTACTGTTTACATCTCGTTCAGAGATTTATTATTGCTATTAAAATTTTTTATTCTGCCAAAAGTATTGAGCTTATCTGTAAGTGCTAATTGATTTCTAGGTAAGCAAACACAATGCCTCAACAGGGAGTGGTATAGTACAATTCATTATGTGGACCCTAGTGTTTGCCCACTACTTAGGACACTACCTAATTCTAATTCATCCACAAGACCAGCAATTTTAGGGAAGTGGGGTTAACTGATGCCATGCGATTCAATACTTGATTGCTACATTATTTTATGACCCCAAAAGGATGAAAGGCAAAGCTGATGTCTGTGAGATTTGAATTTAGGATGTAAAGAGACAAAGCAAATATTGCGAGGCATTTTGTCTGAAACCCTTATGATTTGGCCAATCCACTCCACTTAAGGACAATAATTACTACCTGCAATGATCATCTGTTATTTGCTAAGGAATAGTTTATTTTCGTTGTTCTGCCAATAGTTTTCTATAGAATTTTACTCCAATTTTTCCAGTTTTACTTTTTTTTTACTATTTATAGCAAGCATAGCTGAGTGGTTCAAAAGTTTGCTTCCCAACAGCAGAGTTTCAGGTTCAGTCCCATTGTGTGTCACTGTTTTTAACTATAGCCACAGGCCAACCAAAAGCCTTGTGAATGGTTTTTGGCAGTCAGAACGTGAAAGAAGCCTATTGTATATACATACATATATGTGTGTGAGTGTGTCAGACTGGAGCCTGGTGCAGCCTCCTGGCTTCCCAGACCCCGGTCAAACCGTCCAACCCATGCTAGCATGAAAAGCGGACGTTAAACGATGATGATGATGAAGATGATGTATGTGTACATATATTTATATATTTATCAGGTCTTCCCATAAGTTCTGTCCGAATTTTGAATACAGAAAACAAGTGATCAAATGTTATATTTAATTGAAATTTAATCATTAATGTACTTTCCCTGATTATCTATGACTTCCTTCCATCTATTTACAAGCTTTTAAATCTCATCAATGTAAAACTCTTTCGGTTTCAAAGTGAAGAACTCTGAAATGTCAGTTTTGAACTTCTCCTGGCTTGCGAAAGTTATGTCCCCCAAATAATTCCGTAAACTACGAAACAAAGGGTACTCTGAAGGAGCAAGGTCGGGCGAATAAGGTGGATGGGGAGATTTTTCCCAACCAAGCTCTTTGATCTTCTGTGATGTGATCTTTGCAGTGTGGGGTCGTGCATTGTCCTGATGAAACATCACTCCTTTTCGATTCACTAAAGCAGGTCTTTTTATTTTCAAAGCTTGGTTCAAATGCTCTAATTGCTGGCAGTAGACTTGAGCATTGATTGTTGCATTAGGTGGTAACAATTCAAAGTGAGTTACTTTTTTGCAATCCCACCAGATAGAGAGAAGAATTCTTTTTCCTATGAAATTCCCTTCTCGGTTGTGATTGAGCTTTTTTCCTTTCACCAATCCACTGCTTATGACGTTTAACATTTCGATAGAAGATCCTTTGCTAAGTTGTAGGATATGATGTGGTTTTTGTCACGTAACACAGTATGTTGAAACTCACAAATATTGCCATATATGAAGAAATCTCTGGTAAAAGAGGTACAAAAAGACCGCAAAGGTAAGTAGATGTGTGACATCAAACCTCCTTTTGTGGTCTTTGAGATAATCAAGTGCTATATGGTTTGAAGTTTTTTCAGGAATTTCTTTCTTAAAGATTAGTATGTTTCTTAAGGATTTGAGTGAGAATTTGGTAATAGATATTTTAAAAACTTTCTTAGATTCATGCCCACTAAAAAAATGCCACATGCATCATCATTCCAGTATTTTGTTTAGAGTAAAATATTGTAGTTCTTCATCTACAGAATGGTTTATGTGGAGTTGTCTTTAGTTTGGCTTGTAATTTCATGTGTTACTATTAATAATGTGATAATATATTGAAAACAGCAAGAATTTTAATTCAGATTCCTGATGCCTTTTTTCCTGCATACTTTGAAATTTTGATTTGATAAAATGAATGTTTTGGGATCCAAAACTACAAAAAAAAGAGTAAATTTTTTTTATGTAAAAATTAAATTAAAATCTAATTTTTTTTTATTAATTCAAAGTTTGTTTTCAGTTTTTATAGAATTTCAAATTAAATTCAAATTTCTTCACTACTGAGGCTTTTTTAAATGTTATTACTGCCCACCCCAACCTGAATTTGGTTTATGGAACCATATCCAGTTAATCCAAAATTTTAAATTTTGGAGAACTTAAAAAAAACGAGAAATCTTTAAAGATTTCCCTTGCTCGTTGAAATGTAAATATTTACAAGATTCTATCTCCGGTTAAGCTTACATTTAAAACCAAAATATTACTTAACATCTATTTTTTATTTCTTACACCGATAAGTGTGTACATTCATATTTAAATTGTTTATATATAATTATCTATATAGTCATATGCACAAGCACACATACACATACTCACATACATAGACACACTCACTTACATACACACATGAATGAAGCTGTTCCTATTAATTTCTAAACACCTTACATAACACCATCTCCTTCTCAGTCAAGGGGTCCTTTAGACTTGCAAATTACAAATACCAAGTCATGAAAATAAAGGTATGCAGTACACTTTGCAAGTGAATGATATTAGGAAGGACATTCAGTCGTAGAAAAAACATGCCAAAACTGAGACATTGAGAGAAAAGGGAGTTTTCTTACCTGTTGGAGCCTGTTTAACCCTCCAACCCATGGCAGTAAGGAAAGTGAATGACAATGATGATGATGATAACAATGTTGTCAAAACCATTCATGGCCTACAGTGGCACCAATGCTTCCAGTGTAAATACCTATTTCTTTACTACCCACAAGGGGCTAAACACAGAAGGGACAAACAATATCGACCCCAGTGCATAACTGGTACTTAATTTATCGACCCCGAAAGGATGAAAGGCAAAGTCGACCTCGGCAGAATTTGAACTCAGAACGTAGTGGTAGACGAAATACCGCTAAGCATTTCGACTGGCGTGCTAACGTTTCTGCCGACTCGCCGATGTTGACACCAATGACAATAATGACAATGATGACAACAACAATATTATTTACGTGTGAAGGCACATGGCTCAGTGGTTAGAGTGTCGAGCTTACGATCATGAGTTTGTGAGCTCAAATCCCGGACCGGGCTGCGTGTTGTGTTCTTGAGCAAGACACTTTATTTCACGTTGCTCCAATTCACTCAGCTGTAGAAATGAGTTGTGACGTCACAGGGGCCTAGCTGTATCGGCCTTTGCCTTTTGCTTAGATAACACTGGTGGCATGGAGAGGGGAGGCCGGTATGCAAGGGTGACTGCTGGTCTTACATAAACAACCTTGCCTGGACTTGTGCCTGGGAGGGTAACTTTCTAGGTGCAATCCCATGACCGAAGGGGGTCTCAGATTATTTATGTATAGGCAACTTAAATATTTCTCTTTTATATTCACTTACTGATGAGTACTTATAAATACAAAGTAATATATAAAATCTTAGACAACTGCCAATGGTATCTACTAGCAACAATTAGTAGGAATTCATGGAAGAATTATATAAATCAAATTGCCATGAAGCATATAGAACTTAATGTCTAAAGGCTTGCTCTTCATATGTCAGAAAAGAATTGAGAAAAAGTGTTATTGTCACTCTGGCTGTAAGCAATTAAAATATATTAATGTTTGATGTCTGATTTTTGTATATTCCAAAAGAGTCTAATGGTTTAAGTGGGATGGTTGTTTCAATATGTAATACAAAAGAAGCTACAAAAGAAGAATAGATGTAAGATATATTTTCAGATGTTAACATGACTTATAACAATGTCATCTTATATACATTTATGCTCATTTCCATATGAAGTAGCCTGTACATCCATGCATTTCAAAGAGGATATGAAACTGTGATATCTTACACATATTCAATATATTAACATCAAAAGCACACAGTTATATTCATACATTCTATTTAGTTTTTAATATTAATTTTTACAAAATTAGGAAAACAGTAATACCATATTAATGGAAATTTATTACAGAATAAAATAATGCTGACATGATGTGTGTGTGTGTGTGTGTGTGTGTGTGTGTGTAATTCCCAAAGGCGCACAAAGCAAAAATCAAACAGAATTGAGAAAAAGCAACATTGTCCAATTCCACATAGTCTTTAGTCTTACATAACAAAAGACTTTCTAAAACTTCCAAACTATATATATATATATATATAGGCACAAGTAAGGGTGTGTGCTTTGTAACCACAATATTTCAGGTTCAGTCTCACTGTGCGGCACCTTGAGCAAGTATCATCCACTATTGCCAAAGGCCAGCCAATACTTTGTGAGTGGATTTGGTAGATGGAAACTGAAAGAAGCCCACAAACACATATAGTGTGTGGGTCTTTGTGTCTGAGCTTGTGGCCCCACAATCACTTGACAACTGATGTTGATGTATTTACGACCCCCGTAACTCAGTGGTTCAGTAAAAGAGGCCGATAGAATAAGTACTGGGCTTACAAAGAATAAGTCCTGGCATTGATTTCTTCAAGTAAAACTCTTTAGGGCAGTGCTCCAGCATGGCTGCAATCAAATGAGTGAAATAAGTAAAATAATAAAAGAATATATATACCACACTTAAAAAAAAAGTACTGGGTCGATTCATTCAACTAAAAACTCAAGGTGGTGCCCCAGCATGGCCTCAGTCTAATGACTAAAACAAGTGACAGATAAAAGAAAAGATATACATACAAATATACATACATACATACATACATACATATATATATATATAGGCATTTTTTTACCTCGGATATACTTGTTGCTTATTTTGATTATATATATATCATCATCATCATCATCATCATCGTTTAACGTCCGTTCTCCATGCTAGCATGGGTTGGACGGTTCGACCGGGGATCTGGGAAGCCAGAAGGCTGCACCAGGCTCCAGTCTGATCTGGCAGTGTTTCTACAGCTGGATGCCCTTCCTAACGCCAACCACTCCGTGAGTGTAGTGGGTGCTTTTTACATGCCACCGGCAGAGGTGCCACGCGACACTGGCATCGACCATGATTCGGATGGTGCATCTTACATGCCACTGGCATGGAAGCCAGTCAAGGCGGCACTGGTATCGACCACGATTCGGATGGTGCATCTTACATGCCACCGGCACAGAAGCCAGTCAAGGCGGCACTGGTATCGACCATGATTCGGATGGTGCATTTTACGTGCCACCAGCACAGAAGCCAGTTTAGGCAGTGCTGGCATTGGCCACGTTCAGATGGCGCCCCTTACGTGCCACCGGCACAGGGATCACAATTGCAATCACCATTGATTTTGATGTCTAATCAATAAGTCTCCAGACTGTTGCCATAGTAATGAAGCTAAAGCACATGGAGTGAAGCTGCTTGGCACAGATTTACCTTGAACTCTGCTGTGCAGGCACACTAAGCTTTAACATTCTAGCTCACATCTACTACTTACAACAGTGCTTGGAAGGAAGGTATGTAGTGTGTGATCGTTGCATTGACCATGACAGAGAGAGTAGTCATCATGACACCTGCTCAAAGGCCTATGCAAAGTTGCAGGAAGTGTATGGAGAGGAATGTATGAGTCACACATAAGAGTACGAGTGGTTCAGATATTTTGAAGGTGATTGAAAAAATTCCGATATTGACAAAAGTTCTGGGAGACCTGCAACCAGCAAAAATGAGAAAAGCATCACAAATGTGCATGCAGCTGTGAGGGGAAATCATCGAATTACCATCCGTGAGTTATCAGAGGATGTCCAGATTAGTTATGGTTCAGATCAGTCCATTATCACTGAAGATTTGGGTATGAGATGCATATGTGCCAAGTTTATGCCAGAACTGCTTTCAGTTGACCAAAAGGTCACTTGGAATTCAGTTGCACAGGATCTCCATGATTATGTCGAGAACCATGAAAACTTTGCATAGGACTCTGAGTAGGTATCATCAAGCTTTTGGCAAAATTTGATGCAGATTCTCTGCTCAACGTTCTCTGTCAGGGCCAATGCTATGATCACACGCTACACACCTTCCTTCCAAGCACTGCTGTAAACAGTAGAAGTGAGCTAGAACATTGAAACTTAGTGTGCGTGCACAACAGAGTTTAGGGTCAATCTGTACAAAGCAGTTTCACTCTCTGTGCTTTAGCTTTGTTACTATAGCAACAGTCCTGATACTTATTGGTCAGAATACGTATATATCAGAAGTTATATATTAGAAGCTATACAAAAGTAAGCTAGAGACGTGCAAGAAACCAAAAAAACTTATCAAAAACACCCACAGGAAACATATGAAGCTACAACAGATCAAAACAATGCCTGGTAAGTGAGAATTGCTTGAAGGCATTGCTTTAATTTGTTGAATAAAAATTGCTTTAAAAAGAAGCAAACTCCATGGCAACAGAACAACAAGAAAGGTCACACTGAAAAAAAAAATTATAAGAAAGAAAAATTGAGATAGGCGCAGGAGTGGCTGTGTGGTAAGTAGCTTGCTAACCAACCACATGTTTCCGGGTTCAGTCCCACTGCATGGCATCTTGGACAAGTGTCTTCTGCTATAGCCCTGGGCCGACCAATGCCTTGTGAGTGGATTTGGTAGACGGAAACTGAAAGAAGCCCGTCATATATATGTATATATATATATGCGTGTGTGTGTTTGTGTGTCTGTGTTTGTCCCCCTAGCATTGCTTGACAACCGATGCTGGTGTGTTTATGTCCCCGTCACTTAGTGGTTCGGCAAAAGAGACCGATAGAATAAGTACTGGGCTTACAAAAGAATAAGTCCCGGGGTCGATTTACTTGACTAAAGGTGGTGCTCCAGCATGGCCACAGTCAAATGACTGAAACAAGTAAAAGAGTAAAAAAGAGAATAGTAAAAGCTACATAGATATATCATGTGCATATATCAATTTATTCTGCAATACACATTGAAGGAATCCTATGCCTTTATGGTGACCCATTTGAAGTCTAAGAGAGGAAAGTACAAATATATGCTGGGCAATAATGGATAATCCTGGGATATGAACTCTTTGTACCACAGAAAAAATATAGCTTTTACACAAATTATGTCTACTGAACAGGCGACATGAAGTAATGTTGGAAGCACTCCGTCGGTTACGACGACGAGGGTTCCGGTTGATCCGAATCAACGGAACAGCCTGCTCTTGAAATTAACGTGTAAGTGGCTGAGCACTCCACAGACACGTGTACCCTTAACGTAGTTCTCGGAGATATTCAGTGTGACACAGAGAGTGACAAGGCCGGCCCTTTGAAATACAGTTACAACAGAAACAGGAAGAAAGAGTGAGAGAAAGTTGTGGTGAAAGAGCACAGCAGGGATCACCACCATCCCCTGCCGGAGCCTCGTGGAGCTTTTAGGTGTTTTCGCTCAATAAACACTCACAACGCCCGGTCTGGGAATCGAAACCGCAATCCTACGACTGCGAGTCCGCTGCCCTAACCACTGGGCCATTGCACCTCCACCATGAAGTAATGTTACACTGCAGGCCTCAGAATAAATTTATTTTTGAAAATTGGTGAAATCTACAGACACAGTTAATATTTGGTGACGAAATAGAAGTAGATCCATGGTAAGGTGACAGTAGCTATTAGAATGACTGACTAGCCAGTCATTCTACATTGGTTAGCTTGAGCACACATGCTATACTACCTGTAGTAGGAGGTAGGATATTGTAGTTTGTAGGACATCATTGTTGGTAGGTAGGTCACTAATACAGTCAATACTAACTATATAGAACAATATTTTACAGAAGCTGCAACTAAAAGCAAAATGTCCAATGAACGGACAATGGAAAAGATACCATGACAATATCCCAAATTTATATTCAATAACACTAGACAGAACACCACCTCAATCAATACTGACTCCAGCACAATGATAGTACAAAGAAGGTAGATACTGTATGGCAAACAGTTAAAATGGCAGTATGGTAATAATCAAGAAAATGTAGCAAACAAGAGGAAAAAAAAAATGACAGAATATTCAGTGATACAACACACCCAACAAACAAAAACATGGTTCAAATTTCAGCACAAGGCCAACAGTTTTGAGGGAAGGGTATTAGTTAATTACTAATTAAAGGTGACGAGCTGGTAGAAACATTAGCACGCCAGGTGAAATACTTAGCGGTATTTCGTCTGCCATTACGTTGTGAGTTCAAATTCCGCCGAGGTCAACTTTGCCTTTCATCCTTTCGGGGTCGATAAATTAAGTACCAGTTATGCACTGGGGTCGATGTAATCGACTTAATACCTATGTCTGTCCTTGTTTGTCCCCTCTGTGTTTAGTCCCTTGTGAGCAGTAAAGAAATAGGTATTTGTTAATTACATTGACCTCAGTGTTCAAATGATATTTATTTTATCAACTCTGAATGAATGAGAAATAAAGTCAACTTTGGTGAAATATGAACTCAGAACTGGAAGAAATGCATCTAAGCATTTTATCCATCTTGCTAATAATTCTACCAGCTTGCTACCTTAAACATACTAAATTAATAATTAAAAATATAAACCAAATGCCTAACAAGTGAAAATAATATCCACATATAACAGAATGAAGATACCATTTTGTACGTGCATGTGTATGAAAAAGTTGAAAAACATTGGTGTTTAGAAATGAAGGCAAAAGTACTCAATATACAAAGTGTATACTCTTACTCTTTTACTTGTTTCAGTCATTTGACTGCGGCCATGCAGTAGCACCGCCTTAAATCGAGCAACTCAACCCTGGGACTTATTCTTTGTAAGCCCAGTACTTATTCTATCGGTCTCTTTTGCCGAACCGCTAAGTAACGGGGACGTAAACACACCAGCATCGGTTGTCAAGCAATGCTAGGGGGACAAACACAGACACACAAGCATACACGCACACACATATATATATACATATATACGATGGGCTTCTTTCCGTTTCCATCTACCAAATCCATTCACAAGGCATTGGTCGGCCCGGGGCTATAGCAGAAGACACTTGCCCAAGGTGCCATGCAGTGGGACTGAACCCGGAACCATGTGGCTCATTAGCAAGCTACTTACCACACAACCACTCCTGCGCCTATAACTCAATAGATGAAGTTTATTGAGCTGTAACACTGAATTTCATGTCCCCAGTTATTCAAATGACTAAAGCAGAGAGGCAGTGTAACATTGTATAAGCAAAAATATTCAAAAACACATCACAATATTATTGGTTATCAAGTTTTAATTGGATGCTGGAAAATCGTTTGGAAATGTGTCACACATATATCATTTGACTACAGCCATGATGGAGCCTCACTTTGAAATGTTTTGTCAAGCAAATTAATCAGAGTGTTTAGTCTTTAAGTCTGGTACTTATATATTAGTCTCTTTTGCTGGAGATGTATGCAGACCAACACTTTGTCAAGCAGTGGTGGAGACAAACACAAACATAAAGCCACACACACACATTCATATACACTTATGTATAATAGGTTTCTTCACAGTCTCCCTCTATCAAATTCATTCACAAAGCATTGGCCAACTCGGGGCTATTTTAGAAGACATGTAACCAAGGTGCCATGCACTGGGATTGAACGTGTAACCACGTGGCTGAAAAGTGAACTTCTTAGCTACATTTTATTTTATTTTTATTTTATTTTTATTTTTTATTTTATTTAGTTTCAGCTCACAAGCTGTGACCATGCTGGGGCACCACCATTTGAAATGTGTATTGAAATGTGTATTGAAATGTATGCATCTATTTAATTGTCACACAAAGAATTCATATGCAAAGACAAGTGATATTCTCATGTCTTCAGTTTCGTATATACAAAACAGTGGAGGCGCAATGGCCCAGTGGTTAGGGCAGCGGACTCGCGGTCGTAGGATCGCGGTTTCGATTCCCAGACCGGGCATTGTGAGTGTTTATTGAGCGAAAACACCTAAAAAAGCTCCACAAGGCTCCGGCAGGGGATGGTGGTGATCCCTGCTGTACTCTTTCACCACAACTTTCCCTCACTCTTACTTCCTGTTTCTGTTCTACCTGTATTTCAAGGGGCCAGCCTTGTCAATCTCTGTGTCACGCTGAATCTCCTCGAGAACTACGTTAATGGTACACGTGTCTGTGGAGTGCTCAGCCACTTGCACGTTAATTCCACGAGCAAGCTGTTCTGTTGATCATATCAGCTGGGACCCTCATCGTCGTAACCGACGGAGTGCTCCCCGATATACAAAACAAAGGAAGCTATAAAGTGGCAATTGTTAATGTAGTTTAAGCATTCATGAATAACTGAATGTTTTTTCTCCATTTAATGATTGTCTTTCTGGGCATGGTGAATACATTATGAGAAATAAAATATTTGAGCCAAGTAGTATTTGGCAATCCCTCAATAAATATTGAGGAAAGCATCTTCAAAAATTCCCTAATTCAATTTTTTTCCCTAAAATTACAGAAGATCTGGCTTCTGGAGTTGCTAATGCAGGGGAGCATGTTCTATATTGAATGAATAAATTTTATAACTGTTAATATTATGATCCTTTAAAATCCATATATATATATATATATATATACACACATACACACACACACGTGTGTGTGTATGTGAGTACATGTATGTGTACATGAGTGTGCACACATGCGTATGTGTGTGTGCACATGTGTGCATGTATATGTGCAAGAAGAGGCTGGTGAACATTTAATGTTTATAAGCAACGATAAAATTTCTATGCAAAAAGTAGAGTGCATATATTCGAATAAATCCGCGTCATTTCTCTTGCGCTGCATTTTCAATGATGCCAGCTTCCTTGCATATTATTTTAAATTTTAACCCCACTTAGAAGGAGTTATAGTCTATTAATTTCATATTTAATTTCAATTAATTCAAGTTTTTTAACTCATAATTTTACATATGTGAATTCATACATTATTCGAATTGAATATGCAGAATTTATTCTTGAGCTATTTTTCCAGGTAATATTACTGATATTATATAATCTACATCACCACATTAACCCCGTCCCTCTCTTTCATATATATATATATATATCTGAGATATATACATATATGTGTGTACATATATGCACACACATGTATATATGTATATATGCACATATATATATATATATACATGTATATACTTAGATATGTATACCTGCATGCATACATACATGCATACATATGTATGCATGTTTGTATGTAGAACTCTTAGTTTTGTCATCTGCATAGATTATGTTTTGCTGAAAAGTTCTAATAAGATAAAAACCTATTCATAATTATCACCACTTCACTTTATAACCAAATCCATTCCTACACTGAAATTCTAACATTTTCAGCTAAGTGATTTACTGGAATAATCTCCTTTGTTTTTGTTTAAAACACTGCTAAATATAATTTTGTTGAATAATTTCATGGATAATCTCAATAAGTAGAATTTTTTATCACTCAGTATATCGCATATTTGAATCCATGTTGAAATTAGAATACATTTTGTAGTGTCATGTATTAAATGAAAGCTTTGTTGCAACAAAATTCGATAGACAAAGAGAAAAGAAGTGGTGAATGAATATGTGTAGGAATAAATGACAAGAGAAAGAATAAGTTGGGTGATGTGAAATAGGAACGTGAGGCAAAAGTAGAAAAGAAGGGTGTAAGTGATGAATGTAAAATAAGCTAGGATGAAGCAAAGTAAAAGATATACAATCTTCCTAATGTCAGAAAAGAAAGTAGAGGGTTATGATGGGAGTAATTGTTCAAACAGTGGAAGGAATGATGAGAACAAAAACGGTATGAGAAAGGAGAAAATGAGACCTTTGTATAAACCATAAGAGATTTTTTCAGAAAGAAATATTCAAATTTTCAAATAATTTTCAAAAACTGTCTTGAGCTTTCAAAGAATGTTCAAAGCATGTGGAGGATTATCAAATTTTTAATAAATTTACAAATCAATAAGTGGGAAAGAATAATGATTATCAACATATCAATGTTCTGATACCAGCTTTCCAAAATTTTTTCTCTTCTCATATTTAATACATTAAATAGACAAATTTGTGTGTTATAGTTTTCATAAGTATATACAAAGGTATGAACCATCTAAATAAGGTTTTGTGTACTGACCAGCAAATTCTGAAGTTCACTAACTGTTTATAGAATATTCTTACTAAGGCAAGGAGTTGATGCTACACATTTTTGTATGTCTGAAAGAATAAGTGTGATAGATGTTCCTGTTTTTGAAAGTATACTCAGTCAGTATAGTATATTTTCAAACTGTTTGGTTTGGCAGAATTACCATCGACTTAAGCACAAAAGCCTGATGGGCATTTGCCATTGTGTTAGGGACAATATGATTGTAACAGTATGTAATTATTATAAGGTTGAATAATTTCCAGAGATAAGTTGTTATGCTTTCCTTTGTCACTAGATATTTAATTAGTGTGATAATTTAGTAAATGTTACTATCTTTTAGTGATTTTTTTGTTGAAAATGTTCTAGTGCCAATGATGGTTTGTAAAATTTTTATGTAATGTGGTTTAAGAACGTTCTTACTTTATAAAAGTGCAGCATTTAAACTAAAAGGATGAGTCTGCTAAATTATTTATGTACAAATTTTACAAACAAATGTTCTGTGAACACATACACACACGTACATATAAAGTGCAACTCTCTTTCCTTCTATCACATTGCAGCTAAATAATAGATACACGTGTAATGTGTGCTTCTATAATATGTATATTCTTACAAAGTCGACATTAGCATAAATGGATTTTTGTGTGTAAGGAGAGATGTGTGTGTATACATATACATATGTATGTATCTAAGTACAAGAGAGAGGAAGAGAGAGCGACAGAGAGAGAGAGAGGGAGAGAGATAGAGAAAGAGATAGAGAGAGAGACATAGATAGAGAGAGAAAGAGAGAGAGAAAGAGAGAGAGAGAGAAGGAAAATGCAAGAGAAGTTTGTTTCCCAATCGTGAAAAGAGTACATGCATTCCTTCAGGCTATGGAATAATATGAATTGCAAATGAAATTGAACCACCTCTAAAGCCATACATTCTCTGAGCATCTTCTTATTTGCCACTTGTGCATTTGCTATCTCTTTCTTCGTAGCCTTGTTGGCTACTGTCTTGTAACTTTCATATGCTGCTTTTTCTGCTCCTGTACCCAACCGCTCTCAACCATTCACTGAACCTCTTCCTCTTCTCATCAGCCCGTTTTCTAACTTCATTATCCCCATGACAGCATTTCCAAACATACTCATCAATAAGTCTGAAAAATGGAAAGTCAATGTCTTTAAAGGAGTTGGGTGCTTCTTTTGTTTTGTCACATGTAACAGAAGCGATCACTTTACTATTATCGATGATAGTTACACCTATCTGTAAGTAGTTCAGCTTTAGAGTTAAGCACATGGTAAAATATAGAATATTTATTTATACATAAAAATAGGGGTGGGGTGCTGAGGGTATTTTGTGGCCATGAGGGGTGTGGTGGCCCAAAACGCTTGAGAATCTCTGATATACATGCACACATAAATGCGTGTGTGTATGTGTGTGATTGGTTGTTTTTTGCATAAACACAAAGTGTTCAAAGTGCATCCTTCCAAGAAATACGTACTGTCTGTTATAATTGTGTGTTGGTAAACTGGACTATTTCCTTATACATAATGTATACTTCAATGGATTAATAAAGAGATGTGGTTGGCCGAGTAGTTGGCTGTATTGTAGGTGATATCCCAATCGTTTTCATCAAGTACTTGGGTTTAAAATTGAACAGGAAATACAGTATATGGCAGCAAGTTAAGATACATTTGCAATATTTGATTATGATTGTTGGAGCCAGGTAACTGATAATTTAAAGTCTTCTGAGAAACAAATTCTACAGTTTTCAGGTCAGCAGCAGTACTTTGTCTATGATAACACATTTTTTATTTTTCCTTGTGTCCTTTGACTTCCAACTGTATTTAGAGAATGCAGTGGGATTTTCCTGGTGATTGTGACAAATGAATTATTGTGTCAGTGTAGGTGGCTTTTCAGTGTTGGTCTTTTTACATTATATAGAAGGATGAGCTGATGTAAGAAGGGGTCATTGGGCGATATAGTATTTTTCTTTTCAATGGATTAATGAAGTCTTTCCTGGACTAGGTTTCAGCAATCTATTTCTGCTATCTAATATCTCTCTTTTACACCTTTACTCTTTTACTTGTTTCAGTCATTTGACTATGGCCAAGCTGGAGCACCGCCTTTAGTCGAGCAAATCGACCCCAGGACTTATTCTTTGTGAGCCCAGTACTTATTCTATCAGTCCTCTTTTTGCCAAACCGATAAGTGACGGGGACATAAACACACCAGCATCGGTTGTCAAGCAATGCTAGGGGGACAAACACAGACACACAAACATATACACACACATATACATATATACACATATACGACGGGCTTCTTTCAGTTTCCGTCTACCAAATCCACTCATAAGGCTTTGGTCAGCCCAAGGCTATAGTAGTAGACACTTGCCCAATGTGCCACGCAGTGGGACTGAACCCGGAACCATGTGGTTGGTAAACAAGCTACTTACCACACAGCCACTCCTGTGCCTTGCGAGTGTTAACATTTAATTTTTTTTATATCAGGGGCCTGTCAATGGGGATCCTAGTCCACACATTATCAAGGTATTATATGATATATATTATCAAGGTGTGATATAGTATATAGTAGATAGGGCTAATATATCTATTTCTCTGTGGATTGAAATAATGACGAACAGCCTTAATCAGTTTGAGAACCTTATTGGGTCCATCATTATCATTATTATCACAAACTATTACATTATATGTTAGTTTGCTGGGATATTGACTTGAGATTTGGTGACAACAGCAAGTCTCTTAAAATCTCATGAATCTTACTTAAGAGTCTTCAGAATTCGGGATGGCACCTTTTACTGGTTGACATTGAGAATCTTAATTCCAATATCCTTCAGATTTTTATTATTATTATTATTATTATTATTATTATTTGTTAGTTCATAAGCAAATTGCAGATAGATAGATAAATATAGATGTATGTAAAACATGTCTGTATATATATAAGTAGCTTGCTTACCAACCACATGGTTCTGGGTTCAGTCCCACTGCGTGGCATCTTGGGCAAGTGTCTTCTGCTATAGCCCCGGGCCAACCAATGCCTTGTGAGTGGATTTGGTAGACAGAAACTGAAAGAAGCCTGTCGTATATATGTATATATATGTATGTGTATGTTTGTGTGTCTGTGTTTGTCTCCCTAGCATTGCTTGACAACCGATGCTGGTGTGTTTACGTCCCCGTCACTTAGCGGTTCGGCAAAAGAGACCGATAGAATAAGTACTGGGCTTACAAAGAATAAGTCCCGGGGTCAATTTGCTCGACTAAAGGTGGTGCTCCAGCATGGCCGCAGTCAAATGACTGAAACAAGTAAAAGAGTAAAAGAGTAAAAGAGTATATATATATATATATATATATATTCGCCAGATTCTTTATAAGAGTTCGTGTATTGAAGCATATTCTGTTAAGTCTGGGGAGAGTAATTTTCTTATAATGTAACACACTCACCGGTAAAATTTCCACTTATTTCTTATTTTTATTTTCCTAAAATTTTCCTAAAACTTTAGGAAAATAAAAATAAGAAATAAGGGGAAATTTTACCGGTGGGTGTGTTACATTATAAGGCACAAAAAGAAAATGACTCTCCCCAGATACAACAGAATATATATATATATATATATATATATATATGTACGAGGTCTGATCAATAAGTATCCGGACTGTTGCCATAGTAACGAAGCTAAAGCACGTAAAGTGAAGCTGCATGGCAAAGATTGACCTTAAACTCTGCTGTGCATGCGCATCAAGTTTTAACATTGTTGCTCACTTCTGCTGTTTACAGCAGTGCTGGAAAGAAAGGTGTGTTGCATTGGATCGTCACATTGACCATGACAGAGAAAGTTATCATGGTGGCACCTGCTCAAAGTCCTACACAAAGTTACAGAAAGTGTATGGAGAGGAGTGTTTAAGCCGCACACAAGTGTATGAGTGGTTCAGACGTTTCCATGATGGCCGAAAAAATGTCAAAAGTTCTGGGAGACCGTCAGCCAGCAGAACTGAGAAAAACATTGTAGGTGTGTGTGTGCAACAGCGAGAGGAAATCCTCAAATCACTATACGTGGGTTATCAGAGGATGTGCAGATTAGTTACAGTTCAGTTCAGTCCATTATCACTGAAGATTTGGGTGTGACGTGTGTCTGCCACGTTTGTGCCAAAACTGCTTTCAGCTAACCAAAGGGACACTCGGGTTTCAGTTGCACAAGATCTTGTTTGAGTTGAGGCCTATACTCTTTACTCTTTTACTCTTTTTACTCTTTTACTTGTTTCAGTCATTAGACTGCGGCCATGCTGGAGCACCGCCTTTAGTCAAGCAAATCGACCCCGGGACTTATTCTTTGTAAACCCAGCACTTATTCTATCGGTCTATTTTGCCGAACTGCTAAGTGACGGGGACGTAAATACACCAGCATCGGTTGTCAAGCAATGCTAGAGAGACAAACACAGACACATACACACACATACATATATATATATACATATATACGACAGGCTTCTTTCAGT
>NC_043010.1:7261572-7266572 GCF_006345805.1 Octopus sinensis | reverse complement strand
AAACTGAAAGAAGCCTGTCGTATATATGTATATATATATGTATATGTATGTATATGTATGTGTTTGTGTGTCTATGTTTGTACCCCAAGCATTGCTTGACAACCGATGCTGGTATGTTTACGTCCCAGTCACTTAGCGGTTCGGCAAAAGAGACCGATAGAATAAGTACTGGGCTTACAAAGAATAAGTCCCGGGGTCGATTTGCTCGACTAAAGGCGGTGCTCCAGCATGGCCGCAGTCAGATGACTGAAACATGTAAAAGAGTAAAAGAGAGAGTAAAGAGTAAATGTATGAACGAAGTAAAAAAAAAACAGACTCAACGGTTTAAATTAAGTTATGTGTAGTTTAATTTTGATCCAGTTCCCAATATTCCAAAACTCCATGTCTTTGTTTATTTAGGGTTAGCTCTGTGTATGTGTGTGTGTGTGTGTGTGTGTGTCTGTGTCTATGTCTGTGTGTCTGTGTGCATGCATGTGCATGGGTGGGCATGTAGTTGTGTATTAAAGTATACATATATGCCCACAATATAGGAAGATGTAAAGGCTTCCTTTAATTCTATTTTTTTTATTATGTTCATTTCTTACTTGCCTAACAACAATCTTGTTTGAAGACAATTCCGTATCTTGTTCATGCTTCATGAAGTTTCTCTTTAATATCTTTTCTCAAAAACCTTTTACAGAAATTTTCAATATGTTTACTGAGAAATATTAGTGCTCACTTGTAAAGCTTTGATACTATCCAGCATTTGATTCTTTGTAAAACCCATCTAAAACATGATCAATATCAAGAGTGTGGAAGCCCTAAGATGTTAATATTGTTTCTAACATAATGATTATAATCATCAACTCTCAAAGTTATTGCAACACCATTGTCTTTCTAATTATTAAAAACCGTAACTGTTTATTTCATGATATCTGGGGGGGACCAATAGAGATGTTGGCTACATCTTTCCAGTATGCTTATCACTGGCTCATAGCATTTATGATGGTGAGAGAGAGAGGAAGGTTTATTGTGTGACATTTACAAAATAAATATCACAGAGCTTCATTTAAAAGTGTTGGTTTATGTAGATGTTCAATCTTCATATCAAGCTCAATGGTTTAGTGTAC
Organism: Octopus sinensis; assembly: GCF_006345805.1. Classification (NCBI taxonomy): domain Eukaryota; kingdom Metazoa; phylum Mollusca; class Cephalopoda; order Octopoda; family Octopodidae; genus Octopus; species Octopus sinensis. The sequence continues at coordinate 7,265,463 of NC_043010.1, read as the reverse complement.
ATGCAAAGATCATGAATATTACTACTTCATCCTCTTTGACTAATTTATTTTAGACTGCTCAAATCTTTATATATGTAGGGCTGAAGTTGTCTGTGTATGGCAGGTTTGGTAGCCTTCAACTAACACTATCTTCTCCGAGACCCTGCGACGCAAGTTGACCAAAATTGAGAGTATGATAGAAGAATGCTTATTTATTCGTCCGTAGAAGAAAAATTCAAATCTGACCATGTTAACACCAAAAATTATTCACATCAAAAAGGTGCTTTTTCCCTATGAAAATCCCTATTTTTTAACGATTTTTTTACTGTTGTGTCGCTATTTTCCGGTGTATTTCAACCATAAAAATGTTCACTTAAAGAGAAAAACAAGCTACATAATGCAAAATTTTTACTTTTCAAAAATTCCAATTCTAAAGGGCCGAAACAAACCCGAGCGACGCCGGGCGATACTGCTAGTAATGGATATAAGAACAGCAGATGTTACACATACATTGAGATGCTTGTTATATTATCATTCAGCAGCTTTATAAATATCAATTTAGTATTCATATCATAGACTTTCAATAAAACAAAACAGAGCAACAATGATTAATTTAATGCTTTTGTGGACAGATTGTTTTTTTGGTTATTTTTGTTTGAGTTAATATGTACAAGTTATTTTCATTGTTTTTATTCAAATTAAAATAAAATAACCTGAGTAACTCAAGTTTCAAACATATACTTTTATGAAACTAGCATACAGCTTTGATAATTCATATGCCACAAGCAAAACCTAATTCATCCGGGAATATAAATATTGTTGCTATTATGCAAAAGTGTTGTAAGTCCAAAACGTTGCTTTTTCAGAAAAGGAAAAAAAATAATTTCACAATTCCGTTTCTTTTTACATTAGCAACAATTTCAGATTAACAATAATACTGTGTTGGGTGCATAAAATCGTAACTCCATGCATATATAATATTTTCAGCCAGAAATAGTTTTGCAAAACTGTTGTATGTGGGGCTTAATGCACTTTTGAAAAATTCTAACTGTTGTACTACCCTTTGACAATCTTCATCTGAAGCAGCTGGACATACAACAGTTTGACCAAAAGAACTGGCTATTGCAAGCAAAATTAGATATTGAAAAAAAAAACCACATTTGGCCAAATTTGGACATACGACTGTTTGACATAATAGCAATGATATAATTGGCTCAGGAATGACTGTTTTTTTTTAGAAGCTTGCTTCCCAGCCATGAGATCTCAAATTCAGTCCCAATTCATGACACTATAGTCTTGTGGGTAGATTTGACAGATGGAAAGTGAAAGAAGCTCATTTTATGTGTGTGGGAGAGGGGGTGCATGTGTGCACACGTGTGTGTGTGTGCACATGCGTGTTCTTGCCTTGATATTATGTGTTAATTGTAAACAACAGTATCATGGCTATATATAAATACACATACACTTATAATATATAAGCATGCATACATAGATGCACACATATACATATAAATACTGACATAAATATCCACGAAGATGAATTGTAATTGTAATTATCAATTAACAACCAAATATAAGAAATCAAGTATAGGATTGTCCTGCTATGAACTTTGAACTCTGATAGGTCCCATTATCTACACTCATTAACGCAAACACAATGGGATCAAACTATACTACCTCCTAAATTGTGAAAGAAAAATGACGGATCAGTGACTATCTACATTAACTGATGTATATATATAGATGAGTAATCAATATCGAGAAACTGTTAATTAAGAAGCTCTCAACCTGGACATTATTTACCAAAATATTTACTCTGAGGAGTCTCTGAGTATATTTATTTATCAATGGAAGCAGTGATTTTACAATTCAGCATAAAATTTTGACAGAATGTGCATTATTAAATTCACACACACACACACATGCGTGCATGCATGCTCACAGTCATTTCTTTTAATGCTGAGATTTTCAAAAATGATATTATTTTTGATACTAGATAGATGATAAATAAAAAAACATAAAGCTTCTAAATTCATTTGCCAATCCAATATATTAAGTTTCTTTTTTTTTTACTTTCATTATCAAAGTTTTTTTCTTTTTTTCTTTTTCAAAGAACACTCATAAATAAATGACAGCATTTGGATGTTTAAAGTCAGAAATGTCTATATTTATGCAAGTTATGTTCATACGAGTGTTATGGGTAAAGCACTCAATAAATTAGTTGTGTGTCAGGCATTTAGTCACCATACAGGTGAAGTTCAAGTTCCTTGCTGTTTTCCTGCCTATTGATTAAAAATTGATGAGAATTGCTTCAGCAATTTTACATCAGCTTTTGTGCTTGCTTCGTTCATTCTTTATAAGACTGAAGAGATTTTGAAAAATCCAGTGTCAAATTTATTAACCAGACATGTAGCCATTTTTCTCATAATATATGTAGAATGAAAATTTAGGTTAGAAACTGTCATAGTCAACGTATATATATATATATACGTCGATATCAGGTGGTGCTATTAAGTTGGACATGGCCTGGACCAATCTTTGGTCGAAACATATCTAAGTTTATCTAAGTTTAAGTCTAAGTTTATATCTATTTTTTCTGTTTATAAATAAAATCAAACTTGATGAGATATGCATAAGGATTGTTGCTTTAGGTGTCATACCCAAAGTCAACTCTAATCAAGCTGCCCTATTAACAAACACATTCAAAGCCATGACCATCCTGTCATATTTCCATACAGTACAGCCAGGACTATATTTGTTCCCCAATGTTTCCTGTCTTGTTGAAGATAGCAGGGCATGATTTGAGAGAGATTTGGTTGTCATGTCTAAGAAGTCACTGGAGTACTTTAAGTCATCTCTTAGAAATGGCAGTGAAGCAAAATATATGCCAATGTATACAAATGATCCACCCTGAATGGAGAGGAGTGAGATGAATATTTCCAATAGAATAAATGACATTAACTTCTAATAAAGATGAAGAATATGGTATCCATCAGAATCATTAATTGATGAATACAGAATGAACATGTGATTGTTTCAAGTATATTCATGAAATATAAATGATTGGTACACATTTCTTAATGCATTGTGATTTGATAATGGGGAACAAGTTTGATACTGGTAGACCAACAAAGATTTTTAAATACACACAGTTTGCATAAAATCATCATTGTTTTTAACATTTGCTTTTCCATGCTGGTATGTATCAGACAAATCTTACTGGAGTAATTTTTTTACAGCCAGGTGTTATTTTTGTTGCCAACTTCCACCTGTATTCAAGTAACTATATATCCCTCATATAGGTGGCGAGCTGGCAGAAACGTTAGCACGCCGAGCGAAATGCGTTGCCGTATTTTGTCTGCTGTTACGTTCCGAGTTCAAATTCCGCCGAGGTCGACTTTGCCTTTCATCCTTCCGGGGTCGATAAATTAAGTACCAGTTACGCACTGGGGTCGATGTAATCGACTTAATCCCTTTGTCTGTCCTTGTTTGTCTCCTCTGTGTTTAGCCCCTTGTGGGTAGTAAAGAAATATATATATCCCCCAGTCCTTCACAACAAGAATAGGGTTGTTTACACAGCAAATTGTAAACAATGACGCCGTTTGTATGGGTGATGACGTTGCTTTTATTTAGCAATGTGAATTACTATTCAAATTCTGGGGTTTGATCCTAGGCTAAACAACAATCTTTGTGGGAAACTGGACTGTGTTGTATACATATACATTTTACTATATAATACATTAATTTTTGGTTCAAAATTTTTGTTGCTTTGCTTGCCTCTGTTTGTCATACTCTAGAAAGGGAAAACAGTGGTTGCTGCACTGATAGAGATGAATGTATAGGAATATATCGGCCGGTGAATTAAATAGATTGATACCTAAGTGAGATACTGACAGTCATATTCCTAGTAGG
>NC_043010.1:7246572-7259072 GCF_006345805.1 Octopus sinensis | reverse complement strand
ATAAGCCAGTGTAAAATGATATTTTCTGAGCATTCATATTTTATGGCTTATAAGAATTTAATTAATCTACATTTATGAATTTCAGAATAAAGCAATAAAGAAAAGAAACTGAAATATGCCTCAATTTTCATTTTCTGATATTTATGGAAATCTTGGGAAAGTTGGAAAGCAATGTATTGTCTCTAGGGTGAATAAATTATTCGTTTTACATCCATTTTTCAGTCCTAGCATGGGTTAGATGGAAACTTATTATTGTGAAATCTTTTTACCATAAGAAATCTTCCCTGTTGCTTTCCCTCACCTGTTTTTCAAATCTGGAATTATTTATTCATTTATCTTCCGAAAACAATGAGCATTGGCATAATTTGTTAACAGGGTATGTCAAGAAAATGTCGCTGTTTTAGTCACATGAAGTGTAAACATTCACAAACATATTCATAGCAGGAGTGGCTGTGTGGTAAGTAGCTTGTTTACCAACCAGATGGTTCCGGGTTCAGTCCCACTGCATGGCACTTTGGGCAAGTGTCTTCTACTATAGCCTCATGTCGACCAAAGCCTTGCAATAACAGCTGTTAAATCCTTCTAAGTGTTTCGTGAACCATACACAGACATATAGTAAAAATAGACTTTTTTACAAAATTTATTGTAGTGAAAATCATCAGATGTCTTAACCAACTGATGTTACTTTAGATTATATTATCTCTTTTCTATCATATCCTTCCTTTTGGTTGCTCTTTTCTTTATTATTTATCTTTCATTTGATGGTTCTTATTTGATGTATCAAAATATATTTCCATACAAAAAGGATTCTCAGTGGACAGTAACTTCAAGGAACATAATCATTTCTTCATAGTATTTGGTGGGATTAGAAGTTTGAATGTGAAATTTAGGAATATGGTAAAGATGTATAGAAGCATAAAATACACATATTTGTGTTTTTTTCCCTCTCAGCTTTACTCGGCTAAGTCATCAGCTGATTTCCAACAGTTTAACTTTTAAACAGTTCAATAAAAATGTCACTTTTTATCAGGTGTGGGACGTGTTTTGGCATATTAAAATTTATAGGAGTATGAGTTTTTAAATTTTGCTTATTTGTGTGGCTAGTTATGAAAAATATTCATCTATATCCATAAATATGCGTGTGTGTGTACGTTAATGTAATTTATGCATGTCCACAAATTAGCACACATGTCGCTCCACTTTTAGCAGGACATTGGTCACGACCATGGCTGTGTTTTCGTCAACTTATTTTTCCTGAGGCACCTGCAGATAATGGTAAAAATCGATTTTCAACCATAACTGTTTCCAATTTCCACGTCGGCGAAATCCGTAAGTTTACTAACATGAGTTAAGCCCCCTGTCTATCAATGGTGAAAAATAAACAAAGGGTAAATTTTTAGATTAACACCTGCACGATTTTCACTAAGGGAAAAAAACTCGGATTTTTTGCACGTAATCAAGTATCCTGACCTCCTAATAGGCTGCAAATCTCTTATTTTCATTCGCAAAAAAAACATTTACCAATTTCAACGTGCTCAAATTTCACATTGGGTTGCTTAGTTTGGTTTGAAACAAAGCGCTTGATTAGCTTAATAATCCTAACTTAATCCCGGGCAATGCCAGGCTATATTGCTAGTAAACAATATAAAAATCCCACACATTTTAAATCACAGGAAGACATTCTAATAATAAAATGAGTTGTTTCCCCTGTATAACTTCAATGGAATTATGCAGTGATAAAATGTACGATGCAGTGAATGGCTTCTAATCATTGCACAAATGGATATTTTGAGACAGTATGCAGCAGCTAATCATTTGATAGTTAAATTGGGAGAGATTTCAAGAGTATGCAATAAAAAATATCTAACAATATAAATTATAATTAGAAATGTCTGAGATCTTGGATTAGATCTTATTATTTGTAGTATCTCAATGAATATATTTTTTTTCTAATCAAGCAATACTTTTGGAATTTATCTAGAACATTGACCTCACAATACTAAACATTTCGAAAGAGAATGTTATTGCTTTGGGTTTCAAAAATTACAACCAAGTCTGAAATATTACCATTGTCAATACTTTAAAGTTGCCAATAATAATGATCAGCCATTGTCTCTTCAAATGCCAAAATGGTTTTTATTGTTATATTGATTTCTTTTATTTTTGAGTATTTGTTATATTAATTGTAGTAAGTTGCAGATAAGAAACAATCTAATTTCTACACACAAAATTCATCTTTTACTAAGTAACATATTTTATTTTATGCCCTACTGGTCACATTAACTATGTTCAAGCATACCTCAATATATATTTTCCATCCACATGAGGATCCTTTGTTATGTTCCATAGCCTTTATGTTGTTTTGTCACAGTTGTGTACGTACAATCTCTGTGTATATAAATGCTTCTCTAAATCTACTGAACTAGCAAACTGTGAATGAGTATGTTTTGCAAAGAAGGTTTAACCCTTTCATTACTGTATTTATTTTGAGATGCTCTGTGTTTCTTTCAATTATTTTAAATATAACAAAGAATTTAGTAAAACAAATTAGGTTTCATTCAGTTAGTGTTAGGAACATAAATTGTGACTAAGATTTTATGGAGAGATTTTAATTCAAAATTTATGAAAAAAAGACATTTGTACTCAGAGCCAGAGCCGGTTTCAGCCAGGTTGGTAACAAAAGGTTTAATAAGACTGAATCATGTATGGAAGCATAACGCTGTCTACTAAAGATCAATCTATTTTTCCACTAACAACATTGCATATTTTCATTTCTAATTAATTATTATTCTAGTATGTGAAACAATTTTTAAAAAATGTTATGTTATCCTTGCTTTTTTTTGTTTAGTTATTGTTTAATGATGTTTACCTCCCATTGATATAAGTATTATAACATTATAATAGGAGCAGGAGTGGCTGTGTGGTAAGTAGCTTGCTAACCAACCACATGGTTCCGGGTTCAGTCCCACTGCGTGGCATCTTGGGCAAGTGTCTTCTGCTATAGCCCCGGGCCGATCAATGCCTTGTGAGTGGATTTGGTAGACGGAAACTGAAAGAAGCCTGTCATATATATGTATATATATATATATATGTGTGTGTGTATATGTTTGTGTGTGTGTGTTTGTCCCCCCAGCATTGCTTGACAACCGATGCTGGTGTGTTTACGTCCCTGTCACTTAGCAGTTCGGCAAAAGAGACCGATAGAATAAGTACTGGGCTTACAAAGAATAAGTCCCAGGGTCGATTTGCTGGACTAAAGGCGGTGCTCCAGCATGGCCGCAGTCAAATGACTGAAACAAGTAAAAGAGTAAAAGAGTATTAAATCTGTTAGCACTGACTTCACTGTTTATGTTACCTTACAGACATATAGTGTCGCAATTGTCATTCATCATCATTGAAAACAGGATACTGTCTTAATATGAGTTAGAATCTGTTTTGATCGCATACTTCTTGGACAACTATTAACAGAAAGAGCAGTAAAAAAATGTTGATACTAGATTACAGTTTCTGAAGGCAAATGATCCATAAGATACACTGAAGTGAAAATATAAAGATACAAAGTACAGTTCCTCTGATCATTAGCATTAGAATTACATTTGAAATGCTTGGTGCAATATGAAAGGAAAAGCATCCATGAACATTGATTTTTAGAAGTGTCAAAAGAAATAGCAAAAATAAATATTCACATGGAAAGGGGTTGCATAAATTATCTATGAAGATGATGCAAGCTTTGCTTACACCTTGCCAAGTATTATCAGAAATGGAAGGGCTCCCCACATATTGCGAGCACTTCAAAATTAGATTATTATGTTGAGTAATTAGGCAATAATAATGAAGCCATCTTTATTCTGAACTGATTTAATTTTCATCTGTCATATTTGATTTCCTTTGACATTACTGAATATTATTATTATCATTATTATTATTATTATTATTATTATTATTATTATTATTATTATTATTATTATTATCATTATTATTATTATTATTATTATTATTATTATTATTTTATTATTATCATTATCATTATCATGATTATTATTATTATTATATTATTATTATTATTATCATTATTATTATTATTATTAATTATTATTATTATTATTATTATATATTATTATTATTATTATTATTATCATGATTATTATCATTATTATTATTATTATTATTATTATTATCATTATCATTATCATCATCATTATTATTATTATTATATTATTATATTATTATTATTATCATGATTATTATTATTATTTATTATCATTATTATTATTATATTATTATTATTATCATTATTTTGGCATTACATCTTATTTATATATTTATTTATTTATTTGTTTTTAGATTTCTCGAAAGTAATTTGTTATCTTCCGCAACTTCTGTGGATCCCATTTCTCTTTTCCCTTTTAAATTAAACACTACTGTATTGTGTAACAAATAAATGATTGAATAAATGAATAAATAGATAAAACAGCCAAACACCCTCACAAGATTTCGTTCACACTTTGGTTATTGATCCTTTTAATAACTGAAGAGTTGCTAAGATTTCTTCCTCATCCAGAATAATTCTAATTTTTACTCAATCACATTAGTTATTGGGAATCAAAGCGTTTTCCAAGAATATTTTATGAGTTATTAGAATAAAGCAGAATATTGGTGATATGAACTTCATGGTGGAATGTTCTAATTTGATAAGAGCATACAGTGTAGCAATAGAATTTTCAATTTAATTTAATCTGTAATTTGATAGGCATTTTTAATCATCACAAAATTATCTGGATAAAAAATATATAAATGCCATTTTCATTAAATATGAAATATTCAGTAAAAGAAATTCCATGAGATGATCCATATGAGTTTAACATGATCTCAAGGGGATTATCAATTTCAGATTTCAAATATTTATGATTTTATTGAAGTTGTATTATTATTCTGGTAGGGTTCAAATACAAAAACACTTAGAAACAAAATTCATGGTTATAATACTCAAATGCTGGATTTCAGAGTTCTCTCCTTTATCCTTCCTTGATATGAATTATCATTAGCGCTCATAAATTTTCATACTGATTAACTAAAAGTTATTTTTAGCTCACCACATTAAGTGTGTCAACCCTTAATTATATATTCTTTACACAGAAAGCACTACTGGAAACATTTCCCATGTCATAGTTTTCCGATATTTATTCCAAAACATCTTATTTGTAAAGGAAAACATTTTTCTCAAAACTGTTATCTTAATTTTCCTTTCTATGTTTCGTTTTTGGATTTGGTTTTGCAAGATTCTTTATATGAGTTCGTGTGTTGAAGCATATTCTGTTGTGTCTGGGGAGAGTCATTTTCTTTTTGTGCCTTATAATATAACACACTCACCAGTAAAATTTCCACTTTTTTCTTATTTTTATTTTCCTAAAATTTTCGTTGCTTGCAACCTTTTCAATAGTCTTGACTCAAGACTATCGTAAAGGTTGCAAGAAGCAACGAAAATTTTAGGAAAAGGAAAATAAGAAAAAAGCGGAAATTTTACCTCAGTGAAATTTGAACTCAGAACATAGCGGCAAACGAAATATCGCTAAGCATTTCGCCCGGCATGCTAACGTTTCTGCCAGCTTGCCGCCTTTAGCTTTATACATACCATTGTATGTTGTTTACCTCATAAGAGTTTGGAAACTTTAAGAGACACTAACTTAATAGTTTTTAATTATGGAACTCTATGTAGATAAAAATATGGATATAACATTTTTTTTTTTATTTCATCTAGTTTCAGCTCACGAGCTGTGGCCATGCTGGGGCACTGCCATTTAAAAAATATGGAACGCTTCACAAATTTTTTTTTATTTCATCTAGTTTCAGCTCACGAGCTGTGGCCATGCTGGGGCACTGCCATTTAAAAAATATGGAACGCTTCACGAATTTTTTTTTTATTTCATCTAGTTTCAGCTCACAAGCTGTGGCCATGCTGGGGCACTGCCATTTAAAAAATATGGAACGCTTCACGAATTTTTTTTTTTATTTCATTTAGTTTCATCTCACGAGCTGTGGCCATGCTGGGGCACTGCCATTTGCGTGTCATCCTTGCTGTTTTACACGTAACATGTAAAAATTGGGTTTAAAAAACAAATTGGAAAGAAAAAGTTGAAGGTTGCCTATAAACAAATAATATGTTCATTGTGACATTAATTCAATCGACTACAAATGTCTCTAACAAATTTGTGGTCTTGAACTGATCTGAGATATTGCTGAGAGTTGATGTATTTGAGTTTACTCTCCTCAGACCTTTGCTCTTTGTGCCACTATGAGAACTTAGTGAGTGACTCCAAACAGAGTAAGCCTATGATACGCATTGTTCAAGATTTCGATAATGTGATTGCAAATTTTTAGAATGATAGTATATGAGGTGGTATCAGCAAGTTCCTGGACTCTCTCTCTTTACTCTTTTACTCTTTTACTTGTTTCAGTCATTTGACTGTGGCCATGCTGGAGCACCACCTTTTTAGTCGAGCAAATCGCCCCAGGACTTATTCTTTGTAAGCCTAGTACTTATTCTATCGGTCTATTTTGCTGAACCACTAAGTGACGGGGATGTAAACACACCAGCATCGGTTGTCAACCGATGTTGGGGGGACAAACACAGACACACAAACATATACACATACACATACATACATATATATACATATATACGACGGGTTTCTTTCAGTTTCCGTCTACCAAATCCACTCACAAGGCATTGGTCGGCCCGGGGCTATAGCAGAAGCCACTTGCCCAAATTGCCATGCAGTGGGACTGAACCCGGAACCATGTGGTTGGTAAGCAAGCTACTTACCACACAGCCACTCCTGCGGCTATATATATAAATATATATATATATGTATAATATGTTTAATAAAAAATAACTTAAATACCTAAGTTTTAACATCAGCTTCTTCAAAACAGTCACCTTGTACAGCAGTACACTGGTCTCAGTGTTCCTGCCATTTTTGGAATCTGGTCTGGACGTTGTTTACCATAAGCAGATTGAGGATCTTCTGCAATTCAATCGTGATCTTGACAACGGTTTTAAGACAGCAACCTTTGAGCTACACTTCCATCTGGGAAAAGAGATGGAAGTCTGGTGAATAGGGTGGGTGCAGAAGCAATACCATGTTGTTTTTGACGAGAAACTCATGAGCGAGGAAAGTTCAGTGACCTGGCGCATTGTCATCAAAGAGAATCCAATTCCTTGTGCCCCACAGATCCTATTGCTTTCACTGAATGTTCTCCTTCAAACACTTCAAAACGTTGTAATAGAACTCTTGTTTGAGGGTCTGGCCATGGGGGATGAATTCTCAATGCACAATACCATAGATGACAAAAAAAAAAAAACGATGGGCAAGCTCTTAAATGTAAAAGTACATTGCCAAAATATAAAATGACAATGCTTTTCTAAAATAAAACAGAAATTTAGCACTTATTTACCTGCATATTATTTTCAGATGTTACAAATTAAATAATATTTTACATTCAAGAATCTGATAAATTACATACACCAACTGAGGTGCAGTTTGGGTTCATATCCAAGAAAGGAACCATGAATGCATTCATGTGTATGTGTGTATGTATATATGTATGTATGTATACTCTGTAATGTGTGTATGTTTATATCAGCCTAGGTGATAACCAGTGCATTCATACACAAATTTTCCTCTGAATTCTTGTTTAAGTGTGTTGACTATCTTTATGAAATATAAAGAAATATTAGGTCAGCATTGGTCTATATCTCATGAAAATGATGAACTAAATATCAGACACATTACTGGATTGATATAATCAATTAAAAAACGCTCCTGGATAAAGGTTTCCCAGCATAATCTCACTCCATTCAGTGAAATCAGTAAGGAGAAAAATAAAATGGTCCATAAAAGTAGATCACAGCTTATTAGATAATTAAGGTGCAGATAATAAGGCAAGTTTAAGGGGATTTTTATGCTGTAAAACATTTACCATTTCTGTGGTTCTCCCCTTCCTTTGATGCCCTAACCATGGGCTTATTTTGCTTAATGATTAATCCAATGCTGATAAAAGTAGAGCCAAGTATTATAATAACCTTTCGTTAGGAATTTAGGAGTTTCTTGAAATTTGAAGGCATTGCAAAACTGATGAATGAGCTATGCTTTTACAGTAATTAAGAAGGAATTAAAATGCAGCAACATTTAACAATAAAGAACAAGTGTTTCCCTGCTCATGGTGGAAGAAACATTTGTGCCTAACACTCATAATTAGTTAAGCTTAAGCTTGAACTGTTCCAAATTAATCTGTGGAGCACTCAGTCATTGCAGCAATTGCAGTATGTTCACAGCATTATTTCTTATTTCTTTACTGCCCTCAAGGGGCTTCACACAGAGGGGACAAACAAGGACAGACAAATGGATTAAGTCGATTATATCGAACTCAGTGCATAACTGGTACTTATTTTATTGACCCCGAAAAGGATGAAAGGCAAAGTCGACCTCATTATTCGACCTCACAACATTATTTCTATAAAGGCAAAGTCGACCTCACAACATTATTTCTATAACTGCAAAGTCGACCTCACAACATTATTTCTATAAAGGCAAAGTCGACCTCACAATATTATTTCTATAAAGGCAAAGTCGACCTCACAATATTATTTTTATAAAGGCAAAGTCGACCTCACAATATTATTTTTATAAAGGCAAAGTCGACCTCACAATATTATTTCTATAAAGGCAAAGTCGACCTCACAATATTATTTTTATAAAGGCAAAGTCGACCTCACAACATTATTTCTGTAAAGGCAAAGTCGACCTCACAACATTATTTCTATAAAGGCAAAGTCGACCTCACAACATTATTTCTGTAAAGGCAAAGTCAACCTCACAACATTATTTCTATAAAGGCAAAGTCGACCTCACAACATTATTTCTGTAAAGGCAAAGTCGACCTCACAATATTATTTTTATAAAGGCAAAGTCGACCTCACAACATTATTTCTATAAAGGCAAAGTCGACCTCACAATATTATTTCTATAAAGGCAAAGTCGACCTCACACCATTATTTCTATAACTGCAAAGTCGACCTCACACCATTATTTCTATAACTGCAAAGTCGACCTCACAATATTATTTTTATAAAGGCAAAGTCGACCTCACAATATTATTTCTATAAAGGCAAAGTCGACCTCACAACATTATTTCTATAAAGGCAAAGTCGACCTCACAACATTATTTCTATAAAGGCAAAGTCGACCTCACAACATTATTTCTATAAAGGCAAAGTCGACCTCACAATATTATTTCTATAACAGAAGTAACTTAAAGGTCAAAAGTTTCATGTATTTTGATAAGTACCATGCATAAAGCTTTGAGTGTATGAAACTCATCTCTTGAAGCATTTTATAAACTTTTCATTGATTTTATATGTATATATGTGATTCCACTGCAAATCTTGTGCACCGAAAGCTTACACTGAATAAAGTCAACACGTTTATGCTTACACTTTTTATGCACATCAAACAAGACCATTTTCCTGAATATATTAGTGTCTTTCTTTCTTACTTATCTAAAAATTTAGTCCCAACCAAATTTATCTCGAGGCTACTCAATTCTGGGTGCAGCTTCCATATCTGGAATTTCCTCTCTAATTCTCCTGTAAATTCAGCTATGAGAACTAGGTCATCATCATCATCATCATCAACATCATCATTTAGCGTCCGCTTTCCATGCTAGCATGGGTTGGACGGTTCAATTGGGGTCTGTGAAGCCAGAAGGCTGCACCAGGCCCAGTCTGATCTGGCAGTGTTTCTACGGCTGGATGCCCTTCCTAACGCCAACCACTCCGTGAGTGTAGTGGGTGTTTTTTACGTGCCACCCGCATAGGTGCCAGACGGAGCTGGCAAACGGCCATGGACAGATGGTGCTTTTTATGTGCCACCGGCACAGGGGCCAGGCGAGGCTGGCAACGGCCACAATCGGATTTTCCTTTTTACATGCCACCGGCATGGTGGCCAGGCAAGGCTGGCAACGGCCACGAACGGATGGTGCTTTTTACATGCCACTGGCATGGAGGCCAGCCATCAGCATATAAAATTTGCCATGGATAGCCAGTATGAAACTACTCTGTGATGGCCTGCAGGTCTTTGAGGGATATGAGAGAGTTGAAGAATGGGGTGTGATGGACTCCTACTCTCACATCCAATTTGTCATTAACATCGCTGTTGACAATCACTTTGCTTACTGCATCTTTGTATAGCCCTCACAAACCATTAATCTACCCCTATTTTTCTTAATTACCACCAAACTGCTGAATGTGGTATCCTGTCAAACACATTCTTCTAATCAACAAATGTCAGGAATAATGGTTAATTTTTAGCCCAGTATTTCTCCAACAGCTGCCTCACAAGAGAGATTGCATTCATGGTTCCTTTCTTGGATATGAACCCAAACTGCACCTCAGTTGGTGTATGTTATTTATCAGATTCTTGAATGTAAAATATTATTTAATTTGTAACATCTGAAAATAATATGCAGGTAAATAAGTGCTAAATTTCTGTTTTATTTTAGAAAAGCATTGTCAAACAACGCATAACAATTTTATATTTTGGCAATGTACTTTTACAATCTGTTCAGTTGTTGTACAAATAAATCAAATAAATCTTTAGCTTCCATCCCATCACTACTGTCCTCATCAGCTGTGGCAGAAAATATTGGTGCTGTATATGTCTATTGATTTTGGATTATATGTTTAAAAAAAAAAAATTCAGGAACATAACCTTAAATGTTTCATTATATCATAGGTACTACTTTGGTGAAGCTTGGTCCAAAATTACTTACAAAGCTGAATTTATAGGAGAAAATACTGATTATTCCTCTTTGTCTGTGTGTTTGCGTGTGTGTGTGTGTGTGCATGTGCATGCATGCATGTGTGTGCATACATATGTGTATGTGTGTGTGTGTGTGTGTGTGTTTTGATACTTGAAAGGAACAGAGGGGAAATATCTTTAGTTTAGAACATGATAATATCTGCCATTAAAAAAAGAGTATGCTGTGAAAAAGATTTAGTGCAACATGTTTGCATGAGGTTCATTGGTTCCTGTGTAGTTATAATGATAGGCTGAATGACAATAAATCTATTCACTCCCTTGGATGCCAGCAGAGAAAGAATGGTTTCATGAAAGCACTGAAACAGCTTTGCACTTTCACATTGAGTTGGTTTGGCTTCATAATAGATTTTTTAGGATTTTCTTTAGAAGAAAGGTTCACTAACTATATTTCAAAACCTAAAATAAATTAATAAATAAATAAATAAATAATAATAATAATAATAATAATAATAATAATAATAATAATAATAACAATAATAATAATAGTAATAATAAAAATAGTAATAGTAATAATAATAATAATAGTAATAATAATAATAATAATATAATAATAATAATAATAATAATAGTAAAAATAATAATAATAATCATAGTAATAATATAATAATAATAGTAATAATGATAGTAAAAATAATAATAATAATAATAATAATAATAATAATAGTAATAATAATAGTAACAATAATAGTAATAATAATAATAATAATGATAATAATGATAGTAATAATAATAATAATAGAAATAATAGTAATAATAATAATAATAATAATAATAGTAATAATAATAATAATAATAACAGTAATAATAATAATAATAATAATAATAATAATAGTAATAATAATAGTAATAATAATAGTAATAATAATAATAGTAATAATAATAATGATAGTAATAATAACAATAATGATAGTAGTAGTAGTAGTAGTAGTAGTAGTAGTAGTAATTATTATAGTTTCAATAACAAATATGTAAAAACTAATAAAGAGATAAACAGTCATCAAAAATTTATTATACCGCTGGCCATAATACAAATGAAAGTATTGTATAAAAATTACAGTTACATATTTCATATGGAGGTATTTAATATTTTTATAGATGTATGATCTGGATAATTATATATACAAATACTTGTTGAATAATTCTAAAACAAATATTTTATTTTCTTCAAACCTGTAACATAAAGCGTTTGTTTCAAACATGTGTAGCAACATCAAAGGCTGCATAATTTTTTTTTATTTTTATTTTTTTTTTGCATTCTTTTAGACCAAACAGCAATAGGCTTGTCCATAACATTACCAGTAATATTTATTGAATGCTTTCGACATCAATAATAAATAAAAAGACATTTTGTTGCAAACATAGATTTAACTTTGTGAGAAAAACAAATTTCGTGATTGTTAGTAATAAAGAAATTTTAAGCTATTTATCTTAACTATTTTATATTTATTTTTTTTTTATATAAATTCTGTCTGTTGGTCTCCATAGCTAGAAACTTGACACACTAATAATTTACTTCTATACTGATATTATTTTGGACATGATGATAAAATAAATTATAATTTTTCCTTTAGACATAGATATAATTTCTTTATAGCTGATGTCAGTAATTTTCTATAAAGC
>NC_043010.1:7234072-7241572 GCF_006345805.1 Octopus sinensis | reverse complement strand
ATGCGGGGTGAAAAGGGAGAGGAGGGGGGGAGATAGAGTATATTTGTGTGCATGAAAGAGAGACAATGAAGGTCTTGTTAAGATGGCATAATAATTTTATGTAGAAATCTACATATGTATGTATGTGTGTGTGTGTATGTATGTATGTATGTATGTGTGTATGTATGTATGTATGTATGTATGTATGTGTGTGTGTGTGTGTGTATGTATGTATGTATGCATGTATGTATGTATGTATGTATGTATGTATGTATGTATGTATGTATGTGTGTGTGTGTGTGTGTATATGTATGTATGTATGTATGTATGTATGTATGTATGTATGTATGTGTGTATGTATGTATGTATGTGTGTATGTATGTGTGCATGCATGTATATTGTATGTATGCGAGTATGTAATATATGTATGTGTATATGTTTGAATGCATGTACGGATTTATCTATGTAATGTATGTGTATATGTATATACAGATGTATCTATGTAATATATGTATATATGTATATGCAAGCATATATGTATTTTTGCATAAAATCATAGACGCATATAATAGGCTTCTGTTCAGTTTCTGATTGCAAAATTCCATTCATAAAGCTTTGATCAACCCTGAGGTATAATAGAGGATTGTTGCAAAATGCCATGTAATGGGATCAAACCTGGATCCATGTGCTTGGCAAGCCAACTTCTTAACCACTTGGCCATTACCTACACCCAAGCAACAATTGTTGCTTCCCTGTCATTAGATTAAAAAGTAAACGGATGAATAAGAAATATAAAAGAAAGTAAGATACTTGAAAATGAAAATCTGATTGATATACTTGTGCTACTATTATTCACATATATATAACATTTTTATTTTATTTTAAGTTACAAGAATGTAAACAAAACAACACCATTTATCAAATGGTAGAGGTGATGGGGACAAACACAGGCACAGAGACAAATGCATCGATATATGTGAATATATATATATATGTATGTATGTATATATGTGTGCATATATATATATATATAATATATATATATATATGTATATATGTATGTATATGTATGTATATGTATATATATGAATATATATATGTGTGTGTGTGTATATATATATGTATGTGTATGTGTATATATATATTATATATATAAACGGGAGTTTGTATGTGTGCTTATGTTCCTTATGCTTTTGAAAACTGAATTGCAAATTTTGACGAATGAGGTATCAAAAGATTCAGTAATCTTTTGGCTACCAAATAAACTTTAGTTTTATTTACATATTGTCTACATTATCTCAACAACCAGCTATAGTTATTTGACGGACACTGCTCTACAACGACCAGGTTTCATTAGAAAGTGAAAATAGTTTCACACTTTCAATTTGAACCAAAATTACAAAGTGCTGCATTACGAGAGTGACAATGTGTGAATAAGGGAAGTAATGTTTCTCTGAATTAGTCACATTTGTACTATAATACAGAAAGATGCTTATATGTATATAAAAGATAGTTTGTGTATCACTCACACTCTCTCACATGCACATGCACACACACACACATACATACAAAAAAGATGTATGCATATGTATTTATGTACATGTATGTGAAAGGTAATGTGTGTGTGTGAGAGAGAAAAAGAAAGAGCGAGAGAGTGAGTGAGTGCCACTTATACATACATGCAAAAAAATACATACATGATAACACACCTTCACTCACTCACTCTCTCTCTCTCTCTCTCTCTCTCACATGCACACACTCATGTCCATTTCATATACATGTATATACATCTTTTACTTTCTCCTCTCTCTTCAAAGCAAATGTTGTCTTTTCACTTTCTCCTCTCTTTCAATTTCTGCTGTCTTCAAAGCATAAAGAAATAAATATTTTTACAGAAATTAATGAACAATCCTATGATCCCCTATTATCGACCATATAATCAAGTTGACAACTTTGCTGCTTCAAATAAAAGAATGCCATAAAATAACATCCTTTGTCACACACACTCACATACACATGCATATACACACACATACTCTAGGCAAAACTTCTGTACAAATTATGTTATTTCTTGCTGTGTGCACATGCAAAATTACAGCTCAAATCCAATTGAAATTACCTTTTTCTGTTCTGCAATTCGTGTTTCTGATGAGCATATTTAAAAACCTGATCTTCGATGTAAACTTAAAAGGAAGTTTTCCCAGAAATCCTGTCCTTTACCTGTTGTTTCTAGCATGTCAGAGGTACCATTTGTGCCTGCTCCACCCCAGCAATTTTTTTCCTAAATTTCTTCTATTTCCCATGTTTTTTATACAGGAGTTTAGGATTTCATCCTGTTATGTCGCATGTTCGGATGACCTCTACTTGACTCCACTCAACTCTGCTCCTCGACGTCTTGACCTTTCCTTCTATATCTATGTATTGGGCTAGTCTACTTCATCGTCTGGGGGCGTCCACACAACACATTCAAAGACAACATTCACAATATTTTAATTTTCTCCATCCCCACCACAATTCTTTCATTTTTTTTGTTATACTCTTTTCCAAATTCTTTTCTTGGCAATCCATGGAGAAAAAGACAGAGAGTACAAATCTATAAGAATTTTCTTCTTTCTTTTTGCTTAGAGAAACATTAAAATCTCCTTCCCAAACAGCTACCATCACCTCACCATTTTCAAAAGGCTAACTTTATGGAAAGTGGCGGAAGTTTCTTCAGAAATAATACACCTACCTGTTGCTTCTAGCATGTTGGGTTTTCTGGTAGTGGTCTGGTATTTTTTATGTCTGCTATTTCAATATAATTCTATGCATGTGTGAAACATCAGACAAAAGTGAAACATTTGGAGGTTTTAGCTTTTTGAAAGCAGGTAGGTGATGGGTAAGTGAGGTGGGGGGGAAGGGGCATTGAGTGTTTCTTTAAGAAAAATTAAACTTTAAAAAACATATATTTCCCAGATTCATAATCTCTGTATTTTTCTACATGCATGAAAAAAAAAAACATTTAAGAAAAAAAATGTTACAAATTAAGAAATTGCAATGGGGCGGGGAAGAAATTAAAATTTTGAAAACGTGCTTTCTGGAGAAATTCATATTAATCCCCTTTTATACGATGAAACAATACATAGTTTGTGATCCTTCTTAAGTGCAGAAAGCACTTTCATGCAAACCCATGCAAATTGTACCCTCTCCACCTTCCCATTTAAACAAACAATAACTTCCATTACACCATTACTCCAGTTCACTATATATCAACTGTGACTGATTCTGCCCATAGGGAAGAAAGAAATAATACAATGTGACTGTAGGTCATAACACCTGAGCAATGCCAGGAAGCACTGCTTGTATATTTATATAAGCACAAGCATGGCTGTATGGTAAGAAGCTTGCTTCCCAACGATATGGTTCCAGGTTAGTCCCACTACATGGCACCTTGGGCAAGTGTCTTCTTCTATGGCCTTAAGCCAAGAAAAGACTTGTGAGTGGATTTGGTAGACAAAAACTGAAAGAAACCTGTTCTATATATATATAAATTTTAATCTTCGGATTTTTAAATGTGCTAAGCCACTGGTTTTAATTGATTAATATCAAATGTACCCTTATTATTTAATTTTATATGTATGTATGTATATTGTGTGTGTGTGTGTGTGTATGTATGTATGTATAAGTGTGTGTGTGTGTGTGTTTGTCCTTCCATCACAACTTGATAACCAGTGTTGGAGTGTTTACATCCCCATAATTTAGCAGTTCAGGAAAAAGGGACCGATAGAATAAGTAAGTAATAAGCTTAAGAAATAAGTCCTGGGGTCAATTTGTTAGGCTAAAACTTTCAAGGTGGTACTCCAGCATGGCCTCAGTTGAATGACTGAAACAAGTGGAGATTTTGATCTCAACATGCTTTTGGTCCTTGCAAATTATGCATGTTCAGAGACAAAAGTCCTTCTGGACAGTCAATAAGAACCTAAAAAATATGCCAGACACATAAGATGCTCACAACATGGACCCCACTTGTGTCAGTGCCTATCGGGATATATCTCTAAAGAGAGTAAAAATGCGCATTGCCATCTTGGAACAGATGAAAGTTTATAAAGAGAAGTTTGCTTCCTAACCACATGGTTCTAGATTCTGTCTCAATGTGTCACACCTTGGGCAAGTGTCTTCTACCATAGCCTTCGGCTGTCTAATAACTTGTGAGTGGATTTTGTAGATAGAAACTGAAAGAAGACCTTTGTATGCATGCATATACACACACACTACATACATACATACATACATACATACATACATACATACATACATGCATACATACATACATACATACATACATACATACATGCATACATACATACATCCGAGCATGATCGTTGCCAGAGCAGCCAACTGGCTTCTGTGCCGGTGGCACGTAAAAAGCACCCACTACACTCTCGGAGTGGTTGGCGTTAGGAAGGGCATCCAGATGTAGAAACTCTGCCAGATCAAGATTGGAGCCTGGTGCAGCCATCTGGTTCGCCAGCCCTCAGTCAAAATCGTCCAACCCATGCTAGCATGGAAAGCTGATGTTAAACGATGATGATGATGATGATGATGATGATGATGATGATATATATATATATATATATAATATATATATATATGTATTAATCATAAGGACACATTAAAGTGTCCACCTGCTAGAAATAAGAGTTAAAATCTTCATTTGGACCACCCAAAAATTAACACTGTAAAATAACAGATTCAACCGTATATGAGCAAGCAGAGTGAAAAAATCTCTCACATACCTAATAGCATAAAGCTATGTATTTAATGGTACAGGTATATTATGTGGACTGGTTTTTGGTTTGATATAAAAATCTTACCCTCTTCAGCACACCTTAACCCTTTGAAACACCTTGTCAATCCTTCATGTTGAAATCTGATGGTGTCCAGAATTGCTTAGCGCCAAAATGCAGACAGTCTCAGTGTGAAACGTACTAATCAGCAGCAAAAATATTAATATCTATATAAATATTTGCTTCTGAATAATTTTGCTGCTTATATATATATATATATATATATATATATGTGTGTGTGTGTGTGTGTGTATGTGATTGTTCTTTCTCGAGCCACACTTGGCTCATTAGGGTCAGTTCCCTAGTTTCCTTGGCATATAGGTTCCCCACCTGGACGGGACTCCAGTCCATCGCAGGTGAGCTGCAAGATGCAGGAGGAAAAAGTGAGAGAAAGTTGTGGCGAAGGAGTCAGCAGAAGTTCACCATAACCTTCTGCCAGAGCCATGTGGTGCTTAGGTGTTTTGCACATAAGCACACACATCGCCCTGCCTGAGATTCAAACCTGCGATCCCTCGATTGCGAGTCCACTGCTCTAACCAGTAGGCCATATGCTTACACACACACAAACACACACACATACACACACACGCACACACACTCACACACACACACACAGACACACACACACACACGCGCGTATATATATTTATATTTATGTCTCTGTGTGTTTTTGTGTTAGTGTTTGATTCCTATCACCACTTGAGAAGTGGCGCCGGCGCATTATGACTTAGTGGATCACCAAAAATGAAACTGATAGAATGAGGATCAGGCTTAAAGTAATAAATACTGGGGTTGGTTCATTCATCTAACATTCTTCCAGGCAGTGCTCCAGCAAGGCTTCAGTTTATAGACAGAAACAAATAAAAGGAAAAGGATAGAAGAAAAAATGATTAAAAATAAAAGTAGCGAAAGAAAGAGAGATGATGAGACTAACCATAATGAGAATGCTTTAGATATTGGTATTAGAAACAGAAGCAGCTATGTTAGTAATTGTCGTTTTAGTAATAATAATAATAATGAATGGTATGTTACTAATTATTACCGTTATGTTACTAATTATTCATAGGAGAACTTAATGAAACAGGCTTAAAGAATTTAATAATGCTGTCACTTTTCAATGGTGCCATATGATCAAGAGAATAAAGTCTTTCTTCATAATGTACCTTCTTCGTTGTTCTCATCATCATCATCATCACCCCTATCCTCCTCCTCTTCCTTCTCCTCCTCCTCTTCCTTCTCCTCCTCCTCTTCCTACCCTACCCTCACACCAGCTCCTCCCCCTTCGATCCCCTCCCCTTCCTCCTCTTCTTCATCCCCTTCCATCCCTCCTCCCTCCCCCTCCTAATCTTCCTCCTCCTCCCCTCCCCTCTTCATCAGCACCCCATCCTCCTCCTCCTCCTCATCATCGTTTTAATGTCTACTTTTCAATAATGCCTGCATGGGACAAAGTTTGTTGAGGTTGATTTTTCTATGGTCAGGTGCCCTTTCTGTCACCAACCCTCGCCTGTTCCGAAGCAAACTTATATTTCTCAATGGTCAGACATGTTTTTTACAGATGACCGGAGATGAAGTACACTATGTGTATGACGGTGACTCTTGTTTAAAATTATTTTCTTATGTAACAACTGATACAACACTCCCCTTGCCACACACACACACACACACACACACACACACACACTTATATATATATATATATATATTTTTTGTACTGTCGTTACTGTCCTGTTTTTGTTACCATTTTTACCCTTCTGCAAAAAAATCTCAAATTTTATTTAATTTGATTTTCGCGGGAAGGATTGTTTCATTAAAGTCATGTATCGCCTTGACCTTCGAAACGTGGAGTAGATGAAACAAAGGCGACTGAAGAAGGGGAATTTTCCTTGTTTTGTATGTCCTGTACTCTATTTTTTTGTTGTTTTAAAAAAATGTCCATTTCCTTGGTTTTGTGTTTATGTTTTCGTTTCTCATTGTGTTCGACGTTTTTTTGGTGTCCTGTACCCATATATGCATGTATATATATACATGTAGAGGTAGGTACGTACATATATGTATGTATATATGCATATGTTTTATTTATTTATTAATTTATTATATATATATATATATATACATACACACCTATACCCACATATACATACATACATATCATCATCATCATCATTTAACACCCATCTTCTATGCTGGCATGGGTTGGACAGTTTGACATGAGCTGGTAAAGCAGGGGACTGACCCAGACTTTTGTTTTGGTGTGGTTTTTATAGCTGGATGCCCTTCTTAACACCAACCACCATGTTTGTATGTGTATTTTTTATATATATATATATATATATATATACATACATATATATATTATATATATATATATATATATATATATATATATATATATATATATATATATATATGCATGTATACGTGTGTGCGGGCGTATATATAAATATATTATTCTTTTTACTCTTTTACTTGTTTCAGTCATTTGGCTGTGACCATGATGGAGCACCACCTTTAGTTGAACAAATCAACCCTAGGACTTATTCTTTGGAAGCCTAGTACTTATTCTATCAGTCTCATTTACTGAACCGCTAAGTTACGAGGACGTAAACACACCAACATCAGTTGTCAAGTGATGATGGGTGGGGGGACAAACACAGACACACAAATACATACATACATACATACATACATACATATG
>NC_043010.1:7219072-7229072 GCF_006345805.1 Octopus sinensis | reverse complement strand
AACTGATGCTTCTTAGTCCAGCTTTTCTCTCAAGGTACTTACACTCTGCCGAGTGTGAGTACCGGCATTACACATCCATCGGAGCATACTGGCTTCATTTCTAGCGAGCTTACGCATATCCTCAGCAGTCACGGCCCATGTTTCACTGCCATGTAGCATGGCTGTTCGTACACACGCATCATACAGTCTGCTTTCACTCTGTGCGAGAGGCCTTTTGTCACCAGCAGAGTAAGAGCTCTCTGAACTTTGCCCAAGCTATTCTTACTCTAGCAGTTACACTTCACACATTCAGCACACCCCGCCCCCGCTGCTGACTTGGTCACCTAGGTAACGGAACTATTAACTATTTCTAGTTTTTTTCTCCCTGGAAGTGACGGAAGTTGGTCTCAGAGCATTTTCAGTGTTTATTGTTCCTGAGCATCTGCCACATACAAAAACCATCTTCCTAGTTAGCCTTCCTTTGACTAGGAAGATGGTTTTGTATGTGGTTTTTGTATGGTTTTTGTATATATATATATATAGAATGGTTGTATACTGTCAATCTAACATGAACGTGACAGTAGGTGGGGTACACCACCGCTCTTTAGCCCTAGGAAGCATCAATGCCTCCTGATGGCTTTGACACATTTTTCCTGTGTCCTTATATACATTTACGAAGGGGAGTGTGTTTCTTAAATGGCTTATAAACACCTTCCACGCTGCAATTGTTTTCGTTCCAGCACACGATCTCAGATCAAGTCACTTGCTATGCAAGTACATCTCCATAATATATATTTATGTACTTTTATATATGTATATATATATATATATAGGGCAGCAAGCTGACAGAATTATTATTGTGCCAGTCGAAATGCTTAGTAGTTAACTTTGACTTTCATCCCATCCCAGTGGCATGTAAAAGCACCCATTACACTCTCAGAGTGATTGGCGTTAGGAAGGGTATCCAGCCATAGAAAACCATGCCAAACCAAACTGGAGCAGCTTTCCAACATGCCAAGCCAGTAAAACCATCAAACCTATGCCAGCATGTTGATGATGATATATATGTACACATAAAGGCAGTGCTCCAGCATGTCCACAGTCAAATGACTGAAACAAGTAAAAGAGTAACGAGTATATCATCATCATCACCATTTGGTGTCTGCTTTACATGCTGGCATGGGTTAGATGGTTTTTCTGAAACTGGTAAGCTAGAGAACTGCACCAAATTCTAGACTGATGTAGCATGGTTTCTATGGCTGGATGCCCTTCCTAACACCAACCATTCCAAGAGTGCCATGAGTGCTTCTTGCATGTCACCAGTACGGGTGCCAGTTACGTGACACCGGCATCAGTCACAACTATGATTTCACTTGGCTTGATGAGTCTTCTCAAACAATGCATATTGCTAAAGGTCTTGGTCAATAGTCATTGCCTCCATAAAGGCCTAATGTTCAAATATCATGCTTCACCACCTAGTCCCTTGTCTTCCTGAGTCTACGTCTTTCACAGGTTCCCTCCACAGTTAGAGATCAGCACTTCTTTAAGCAGCTGTCCACATCAATACATATCACATGACCACACCAGCTCAGTCATCTTTCTTGTATACCATATTTAATGCCTCTTATGCCCAACTTTTCTCATAAGATGCTTACATTTTGTCATACTTGCACACTGACATTGCACATCCAGTGAAGCATACTAGCTTCATTCCTTTCAAGCCTACACATGTCCTCAGCGATTACAACCCATGTTTCACTGCCATGTATCATAGCTGTTCGTACACAGGCATCATGCAATCTGTCTTTCACTTGCCTACAGAAAATTAATGTTATCATCTTCAGATTAAATTGGCTGTTTTATTTCAAGATTTAAAGCAGACATTGAACAATAATAAATTACTATTTGTAAATCTCACAACGAGAGATATTCAACAACAATACTTTGAAGTAAAGATTATTTGCCAACAAAACATGGCAGTGCCACCTCTAACCAAACAATTATTCTGTGCTGATGAAGGGAAATAACCCACAAATCACAATACACAGATATTATTTTGAGCTGAATGGGGGTACAAGATTTCCTTGTTTGAAAACATAAGGACACAGATCATGTCATATAGCCAGCTGGAGACGATGTCTCCTGGGGCTAAATTACAGCAACATTCATCCTAAACCAGGACTGCTATGTTATGTTGGCAAATAATCTTTACTCCAAATTAGTCCTAATCTAAATACTCTTTACTCTCTTTTACTCTTTTACTTGTTTCAGTTTTGACTGCGGCCATGCTGAGCACCGCCTTTAGTCGAACAACTCAACCCCGGGACTTATCTTTGTATACTCAGACTTATTCAATGTGTGAGTGATGGGACATAAACAACCCACACCACATCGGTTGTCAAGCAATGCTAGGGGGACAACACAGACACCAACATACACGCACACATACATACATAACATATATACGACGGGCTTCTTTCAGTTTCCGTCTACCAATCCACTCACAAGGCTTTGGCCGGCCCGAGGCTATAGTAGAAGACACTTGCCCAAAGACTGAACCCGAACCATGTGGTTGGTAAGCAAGCTACTTGGTAGACGGAAACTGAAAGAAGCCCGTCGTATATATGTATATATATATGTATGTGCATGTTTGTTTGTATGTATTTGTCCTCCCAACATCGCTTGACAACCGATGCTGGTGTGTTTACGTCCTCGTAACTTAGCGGTTCGGCAAAAAAGAGACCGATAAAATAAGTACTAGGCTTAAAAAGAATGTGTCCTGGGGTCGATTTGCTCGACTAAAGGTGGGCGGTGCTCCAGCATGGCCACAGTCACATGACTGAACAATTAAGAGAAAAGGTAAAAGGTATATAAATAGTGTGTATGCATGTGTATATGTGTGTATGTGTGTATGTGTGTATGTGTGTGTGTGTGTGTTGTGTGTGTGTGTATGTGTGTGTGTATGTGTGTGTATGTGTGTGTGTATGTGTGTGTATGTGTATGTGTGTGATGTGTGTGTGTGTATGTGTGTGTGTGTATGTGTGTGTATGTGTGTATGTGTGTTGTATGTGTGTGTTGTATGTGTGTGTGTATGTATGTGTGTGTGTGTGTATGTGTGTGTGTGTGTGTATGTGTGTGTATGTGTGTGTGTATGTGTGTGTGTGATGTGTGTGTGTGTATGTGTGTGTGTGTATGTGTGTGTATGTGTGTGTGTGTATGTGTGTGTGTGTGTGTGTGTGTGTGTTTACATATGCATATGCCAACAAGCACACACTAAGTATATTTACTCTATATTAGCATAAATACTGGCACTTATTTTGCAGATAATATTTGAGCAGTAATTTATTTTAGGCTTTCCTAACAATTTATTCATATCTTTATATATAAAAGTGAGGTTGTGTGTCTGTCTGTCTCTCCTACGATTTAGTTTCCTAACTACTCCCACATTTTGCGGTGCAGTTTAACCAAAACCTGGTGTCTTATAGTCGTGATTCATATCGAGCCCTCTGGGTATTAGCGCGTGTCTACGATGAGTCTACGATTTAAAAAAAATTTACCATCATTTTTTCCCATTTTTAATGCATTTTTGGCATATATAAGGGAAGTAACTCTCTAAAAATTTATTATTAAATCTCAGAACGTAAAAAGCTACAGTAACACCCCCCCCCCTTTGTGGTTAACCATATTGAGATGGCTATTATACTTTACATCTCTAAAAATGCTTATATAGTTATTTCCCTTACAAACCCGAGCAACACCGGGCGATACTGCTAGTATTTTATAGACATTTAGATTGAAACTAATTTATTATAAATAATTTATTATAGTTCAATGTCTTCTTTAAATCTCGAAATAAGGAAACAACTAATTTAATTTGAAGATGCTAATATATTAATTTTCAGTAGGCAGGTGATATTCAGATTAATGCTTATTATTTTAGGATATTCTTTTTTTAAAGTTATTTTGATAGTAGGAATTATTATTTGTACATGAATTAATTTCAATGATATTTCTTCGAAATGTTCAGGGATAATATTTTATCAATTATTTAAATTGTACATATTTTTATGGAGCACACAGTGCTTTAAATGAATATATGTTTTCTAATTAACTATGTGGCCAAATGATTTATTTGTTTTTTGAAATGGTATATCCTGATAAGCTATTGTCCTAGCTCTCTCTCTCTCTCTCCGTCTTTCTCTCTCTCTTCATATATATATATATATATATATATATATATATATCTTTATATATATATAAAACTGAGAATGTGTGTCTGTCTGTCTGTGTGTTTCCCTAAAACTTGAGAACTGCACAACCAATTTCATTCAAATTTTACACATGCCTTAATTAGGCATGTATGTATGTATGTATGTATGTGTGTGTGTGTGTGTGTGTGTGTGTATGTATGTATGTATGTATGTATGTATGTATGTATGTATGTATGTATGTATGCATGCATTTGTGTGTGTGTTTAAGTCCCCATAACTTAGCAGTTCATCAAAAGAGACCGATAGAATAAGTACTAGGCTTACAAAGAATTAGTCCTGTGGACGATTTGTCCAACTAAAGGCGGCACTCCAGCATGGCCACAGTCAGATGACTGAAGCAAGTGAAAGAGTAAAAGAGTATTATAGACTAAGATTATGGAGCAGCTAGATTCTCTCCTCAAAGATCAGCCAGTTTAGCAAATATTAATATTCTCTGTGAAAGTTTTATGTTTTTGTACATGCATGGTTTTTGTAGTTCAATCAAAAAATTTCCATTGTTGTTGTTGTTGTGTGTTTTTCGTTCTTGCCTTGTAAATATGTTTGGTAAATATATTTTTGGGCTAATGTAGCTTATATGTATATATGTGTTAATTAATCCCTTGTAAATAATTGTATATGCAAAGCCTAATTACAAAGTCTATAAATTATTAGAATTAGTAAGGCACAGGATTAGCTGTGTGGTAAGTAGCTTGTTTACCAACCACATGGTTCCGGGTTCAGTCCCACTGTGTGGCACCTTGAGCAAGTGTCTTCTACTATAACCTCGGGCCGACCAATGCCTTGTGAGTGGATTTGGTAGATGGAAACTGAAAGAAGCCTGTCGTATATATGTATATGTATATATATGTGTTTGTGTGTATATGTTTGTGTGTCTGTGTTTGTCCCCCTAGCATTGCTTGACAACCGATGCTGGTGTGTTCATGTCCCCGTTACTTAGCAATTCGGCAAAAGAGACCGATAGAATAAGTACTGGGCTTACAAAAGAATAAGTCCCGGGGTCGAGTTGCTCGATTAAAGGTGGTGCTCCAGCATGGCTACAGTCAAATGACTGAAACAAGTAAAAGAGTAAAGAGTAAAAGAGTAGATGATTATATATGCAAAGTCTATAAACTATATGAATCAAAAACATTCAGTTTCTGATTAAGTGCGATGCCACCTTAAGCCATATGCACTCACAGTATCCTGCGTAACTATTGGAAGCCCCAATATAAGCTGTGGTTTGCTGTTAATAAATAAACGGTGGTGAGCCTTTGGATTGCTTGCCCTGGTAGTGGTAGTGGTGTGGTGTGGCTATAGTGTTAATAAGAGAACCCTGGCTAAGTGCTTAAACTACTGCAATATCTACCTTTATCGTTATGACTGAAATAAATTTTCTTTAAGAAGGATAGAATAGAGATTAGCAAAGTTGGATTCATTGAGATGTTGGCTGGTATAACACTAACACTTTGCATTTGAGTCTATAACACTTTGAGTCATAAGTGAACTATTAAAAACCCGATCTTCTTCAAGTAGTGTATGCAAGATAAGTCAGCTTCGTGATACCCTTAGCTTACCAAACTCTCTCTTTCTCTTTTACTTGTTTCAGTCATTTGACTGCGGCCATGCTGGAGCACCGCCTTTAGTTGAGCAAATCGACCCCGGGACTTATTCTTTGTAAGCCCAGTACTTATTCTATCGGTCTCTTTTGCCGAACCGCTAAGTGACAGGGATGTAAACACACCAGCATCGGTTGTCAAGCAATGCTAGGGGGACAAACACAGACACACAAACACACATACACATACATATATATATGTATATATATATACATATATACGACAGGCTTCTTTCAGTTTCCATCTACCAAATCCACTCACAAGGCTTTGGTCGGCCCGGGGCTATAGCAGAAGACACTTGCCCAAGATGCCACGCAGTGGGACTGAACCCGGAACCATGTGGTTGGTTAGCAAGCTACTAACCACACAGCCACTTTCAAGGAAGAATCAAACTTAAAATTGAAAGTTATCAAACCATTTATCAATTTTACAGAGCATCCATGACTAACATTTGGAATTTGTTATTACTAGTTTGAGAAAAAAGTTCATAGGCCATGTTAAAATAATGAACTGAATGAACACACATACCACAAAAATATATAAAAAAAGCATTATTTTAACACAGCACACAAACTTTTTCCTCTTCCTAATATTTTGTTGTATCAGACAGACTGGGCCATTTGAAAGTCAACTGTCCCTTTTTTATTCTTTTATTCATACATTTGTTTTATGTATATTTTTTCAATGCAGTATAGATTAGATAAATACTAAGTCCAGAAGCTGGCTACCCGCATGGTTCTTGGTCTCAAGCATTTGTTTCATGAAGAAAGGCTGAAGACGCTCGAACTTTTTTCTCTCAAAAAACACCACCGCCGTGGTGATCTCATTCTCACTCACAACATGATAAGCAGAAAGTGTAACCTCTCGAAAGAGCTGTTCTTCACTCCTGCTCCAGAGCCTGGGCTGCGATGTCACTCCAAAAAGCTCTATCTATGACGAGTTCATCTCAATCAAAAGAGAGGGGCTTTCTCCGTCCAGGTTGCAGATCCGTGGAATAAGCTGCCAGACGAGATAGTGACGATGCCGACGACCGCTCGGTTCAAAGTCTTTCTTGACCGGAAATGGCCTGAGCTCTTTGTTTGACCATCCTCCCTGTACATGACTCCCTGTCCCCTACATGGCTTTGCATTTGCTTTTTGAGCCAATATAAATTAAATTAAATTAAATATATCATTGAGGTATTCTCTTACTGCAGATTCTCTTACTGTCACTAAACCTTACCTGTTTTTCACAAGATTTCTCATTTTACTTACTTTCAAATTTAAACAACTTCGTTAGCCCTGAATATCAACAACCATTACTGTTTATAGCTCAACACTTTCCAAGTAAGCATTCACACATACTTGCTCATGCATACACACACACATACATGCAACAGGCTTCAATGGAGTTTTTATTTTACCAAGATAAATCACTCAGAAAGCATCGGTTGGATTTAGGCTGTAATAGAACCAAGGGACTGAACTCAAAACCAGATGGTTGAGAAACAAAATTCTTCACCATACAGCTATGCCTACACCTATTCATTTATTTACTTATTTATTTATCTGTTTTATCAAATGCCATACTTGGTGAGCAAGGGTGTCATCAGTTACAGGATTCCAAAAGACAGACCATTAGTTCATTACATTACAATAATAAAAGAGGCAAAAAATTGTCTCTGGAACTAGGATGGAACAAATATCACAAAGGCTTTCTTTTCAAAGCACCAGTTTAATGATGTCTTCAATGTCTACATCCGTTACTGAAATACACCCATACATATATTCTTTTCTTCTTTTTATTCTTTTACTTGTTTCAGTCATTTGATTGTGATCAAGCTGGAGCACCACCTTAAAGGGTATTAGTCGAAGAAATCGACCCCAGGACTTATTCCTTGTAAGCCTAGTACTAATTCTATTGGTCTCTTTTGTCGAACTGTTAGGTTATGAGGACGTAAACACTCCAACATCAGTTGTCAAAAGATGGTGATGGTAGTATTGGGACAAACACACACACACAAAAATATATACATACACATGGGTGTGTGTATGTATATATATATATATATATATATACACACACACATACATACACAGGATGTGGGGAATAAATTGTTGTCTAAATTGCGCAAAAATGAAAATAACACTCCCATCTTATTTTAACAGATATATTTACCAAAATTACATAAAAACATCTTGAAATACTAAAGAGTAAATTTATTCAATAAAATCGCCATTTGCTTCAACCATGGTCTCCAGATGACTTTGGAATCTCCTGCAATTCTTCTGGATGGTCTCCTTGTTTAAGTTGGTGAATGCTTCTATAATCCTTGCCTTCAGTTCATCTTTGATGTTACAAGGAGTTCTGTTGGTTTCTCTCTCAACTGCACCCCACACATAATAATCAAGGGGGCTGCAGTTTGGGGAGTTAGGTGACCAGATGTTAGGGGTGATGTGGTCTCAGAAATTGTCTGACAGCCATGACTGGGTTCTCCTACTTGTGTGGCATGGTGCAGAGTCCTGTTGCCAGACATAAGGTCTTCCAGCAGCCACTCTCTTGACCCAGGGCAGCACTACCTCCTCCAGCCACTTGATGTAGGCCATGTGGAAAGATGAATGGAGGCATAACGTCGCCATCACTAGTGATCATTTGAAACACCTTCGTAATCACCATTAGACTCATCCAACTCTTTCCAAATCCTTTGCACTGTCCTCAGATTGACACCCAAACACTTTGAAATGTTCATATTAAGCTTCCAGTGTGAATGCCAAGCAGTTTCCAAATTTCTGGCAGAGTGAATTACATCATGATGCTGCCTTTCTCACAGATGGTGAGAAAACTGAGAAACGTATGTTTTACTGGTTGCTTAAATAGCAAAAGATTTTTTTTACAAGTACACATACACCCCCCCCCCAAAAAAAAAATGGTTACTTGAAGCTCGAACCTTATATCAGAGTAACTCACTCTAAACATTATTATTAAAATAAAAATAAAAATTATCCCCTCAAAAAAGACATCTCTACTCATCATTTCAAATATATATGATACTGTACCAAGAACTTTCTCTTTATTATTCTAATATATATATACACACACAAGGCTTTGGTCAGCCTGAAGCTATAGTAGAAGACACTAGCCCAAGGTGCCACACAGTGGGACTGAACTCAGAACCATGTGGTTGGGAAGCAAGCTTCTTATTACACAGCCACGCCTATATATATATGTATGTGTGTGTGTGTATGTGTATGTATATGTATATGTATGTATGTGTATGTATATATATATATATATATATATATATATATGTATGTATGTATATGTGTGTGTATATGTATGTATGTGTGTGTGTGTGTATATATATATATATATGTGTGTGTGTGTGTGTGTATGACTGGCTTTCATACTGTTTCTGTCTACCAACCAAATTCCACAACCAGACAATAGTAAACCTGAGATTTTCATAGAAGACATTTCCCCAAGTTACTATGTGGTGTAATTGAATCTGGAATGAACAACCTTGTTTATGTTTTCAAATGCACAATCCAATACCAGAGACAAGAAACAAAACCTCAACACCTAAAGCCACTTACTGGTATCATATTACTTCAGCCTTCCTTACTGTTCATTTGCATTTTTCTAATCAACAGTTGTACATCCGTCATAATTTTACATACTCTCTTTTCTCTTTTACTCTTTTACTTGTTTCAGTCATTTGACTGTGGTCATGCTGGAGCACCACCTTTAATCGAGCAACTCGACCCTGGGACTTATTCTTTGTAAGCCCAGTACTTATTCTATCGGTCTCTTTTGCTGAACCGCTAAGTGACGGGGACATAAACACACCAGCATCGGTTGTCAAGCAATGCTAGGGGGACAAACACAGACACACAAACACACAAACACATACATACATATATATATATACATATATACGACGGGCTTCTTTCAGTTTCCGTCTACCAAATCCACTCACAAGGCTTTGGTCGGCCCGAGGCTATAGTAGAAGACACTTGCCCAAGGTGCCGCGCAGTGGGACTGAACCCGGAACCATGTGGTTGGTAAACAAGCTACTTACCACACAGCCACTCCTGGAGACTTCATCTATATCTTTGTCAAAAACCATTGAGTTTATATCTAAACACAGGACGCATTATGCTATTATGTTAAGATATC
>NC_043010.1:7194072-7214072 GCF_006345805.1 Octopus sinensis | reverse complement strand
CAACAAAAATAGTACTCCATCTAGTGTATGTATGTATGTATGTGTGTGTGTGTGTGGGGGGTATATATATATATATATATATGAGTGTGTGTGTGTATTTCTGTATGTGTGTGTGTATGTATTCAGTGCTGCAGTACCATTGTTCTAGCTTCATAAGAGTCGTGATTTTAGAGTTAATTGTATTGAAAATACACTTGCTAACCTAACAATTCCCAATTCGTTTTGGAATTGGTTGATTAATCTATATTCAGGACTGGGTAAGATAGGAAATTGCCTTTGTCATCCTTAAAAGTAATTTAGGGTTTGTGCATAGCAAGGTGATCCCCACAGAGTTTACTTCTATATTTATAGTGTTATAGTAAGTAGGAGCTATTTTCATAATTGAAAACACACCTCCATGCAGATTCAACTAATTTAATAAAATGGAATTGTATTCATCAACTTCTAAGTCTCTTCTCTAGAAATCCTTGAACTTTAGCAGACATTGGTCTGCAACCATGATGGAGACAAGCTTGAAGATTTTGGTCAAACAAATTGACCACAGTTTTTTTTTTTTCTAAGTCTATTACTTATTCTATCAGTCTTTTGTTCTGTCAAATCACTAAGCTACAAGGATGTAAATAAACCAAATGCTGGTGGTGGATCAACAAAGACAAAAACAGACACAAATGTATATATATATATATATATATATGTGTTAGCAGGTGGCACATAAAAAGCACCATTTGAGCGTGGCCATTGCCTGTACTGCCTGACTGGCCCTCATGCTGGTGGGACGTAAAAAGCACCCACTACACTCTCGGAGTGGTTGGCGTTAGGAAGGGCATCCAGCTGTAGAAATTCTGCCAGATCAGATTGGAGTCTGGTGCAGCCATCTGGTTTGCCAGACCTCAGTCAAATCGTCCAATCCATGCTAGCATGGAAAGCGGACATTAAATGATGATGATGATGATGATGATGATGATGATAATGATGATATATACACACCTGAGTAAGCACATAAATGTGAAACAAGGTGGTAAAAGAATAGTTCTTGAATACTGAGGTACAGTAATATGCTTTATATTATTAAAATGCAAGAACATCACAAAAATATCACAAAATATCTCAGAGTTTCACGTTCCCATTCATCAGGCAGTTGTGATCAAGAATGGAATATAAAACTTTTTATTCCATTCTTCACCATTACTGCCCAATGAATGGCAATGTAAAACTCTGAGTAACAGTTTTTTGTGATGCTTTTGCAGCTTTAATAATAAAGTATGTATATATGTTTCTTTATTACCCACAAGGGGCTAAACATAGAGGTGACAAACAAGGACAGACAAACGGGTTAAGTCAATTACATCGACCCCAGTGTGTGACTGGTACTTAATTTATCAACCCCGAAAGGATGAAAGGCAAAGTCGACCTCGGTGGAATTTGAATTCAGAACGTAACGGCAGACGAAATACGGCTATGCATTTCGCCCAGCTTGCTAACGGTTCTGCCAGCTCACCACCTTCAGAAAGTATGTATGTATATACATGTCTATATGTATATATAGTATGTATATATGTGTATACACACATACACAAATGTAATTAGATTAAGATAGTTATAGTTAGTCTGTTGGGTAATCTGGGTTTCACTTCCATAAAGCACTTAGCTTCACAGCATCTCTTCAGACCCTAAAGGCCAGTGGTCTATAACCTCTCTTCAAAGTGGGGGAAGAAAATACCTTGTAGGTAGTTGTTGAATGCGTGGACAAAGAAGTAAGGTTAAGTGCAAATGATTGTCTCCCTATATACATGTATATATATATATATGTGTGTGTGTGTGTGTGTGTGTGTGTGTGTATACGTATATATATGTATATTTTTATATATATATATATATATTTATATATATACATATATATATATATATATATATATATATATATATATATATATATATATATACCATGGGTTTCTCTCAGTTTCCATCAACCAAGTCCACTCACAAGGCTTTGGTCAGTCCAGGGGGCTATCGTAGAAAGCACTCACACATGACGCTATCTGCTATGAGACTGAACCTAACCTGGAACCAAGTGGTTGGGAAGCAAACTTCTTACCATACAACCACAGTCAAATTGTATTACATATAAAGGGATCACTCTTTTATAACTGATGGAATGAAGTTGACAACTCTTTTAATGCAATAGACAGCACAATTTCCAATGTGAAAATTACTTTGGTTACTTAATTTTTTCTGCAAATGTTTTGCCAAATGCTGTAATGCCAAATATTTTCAATATTCTGAATGTTGTATTACATCTGAATGGCTTATTTATCTATTTATTTATTTATTTATTTAGTGGTTTGTTTTATATTACTTTTTTTCTTTATACTGCTGAATGCCAATCCAATTATTTCAAGCAAAACACAAATTAGATATTTGTAAGGTAATGTAGTATGAAGAGTCGTCAAGTTAATTGTGATAAATTTATTTCTTATACACGTTGTTGATAATGATTTCTGTAGAATTGACAATAGAGTTTTTGGACTACTCCAAAGAACCTTGCTGGTGCATTCCATGAATTTCTATGTTCACACACACTTCAATGCATGCACACACACACAGACACACAGACACACACAAACACACAGACACACAGACACACACAAACACACAAACACATGTATGTACATATACATGTACATACACATGCACATACACACAAACATACCAAAACAGACACCAACACACACGCATGCATACACATACACACATACATGCAGACACACATGCACACACACACACACACACACAGAAACACACATACACACAGATGCATGCACACATGCACACACACCAACACACCAACACACACACAAACACACATATACACAAATGCATGCACACACACTCACACACACAAACACACATATACACAAATGCATGCACACACACTCACACACACAAACACACATATACACACAGACACCAGCACACACACACACACACATACACAGATGCATGCACACACACACACACGCACAAACACACATATACACAAATGCATGCACACACACTCACACACAGAAACACACACACACACACCAACACAGATGCATATTTTTCTGGAAACAACTATTTGCATCATTTCGTATAATTGTCTTACAGCTGTACCAAATTTTATTACAAATACAATTTGCAGCTTGAAGTTTAGATGAGTAGAAAATTGTTTCCATAACAACAAAGCACCAGATACCTAAATTTCCTCCTGCTAGTTGAAATTTAGTAAATTACTCAATTCCTCTAAAGCTCAAATATTAGACTTTTCCTTCTTTCTCATGACAAACTAATTTACACCACTTTAAAACTGTTTATGCTCACTAATTACATATGCAGACTAAAACTTGTCTCCTTGGATCCTGCTGGTAGGTTCCATATTTTATTATTTCTCATATTGGCAGAAGGCCACTGTTGTGTAGGAAAAGAGTTATTGAGATTTAGCCTGTTGGAAAGTTGTAACCAATAATGCTAATTGTAATATATAAATGTGGTATAAAATAAATAAATTGATAAAAATAAACTCGGTATAACTAATTCAAAGCCTACAGGTTCATGACATCAGAGCTTATTCGGATCTTAAAGGAATTTAGGCAGAGAGTATAAGTCTACTAGCGGAATGGGGACAATTCTATTGCAAGGCTAATTTCTAGGTGCCACTAGTATTCATCTGCAGCTTACTGTATTCGAGTAATGTGTAACAAAGTGACTTGCTCAAGAATGCAATGTGCAGCCCAGTTCAACAATTGAACTCATGACGTAACAATTAAAAGCTCTACGCTGTAACATATTTCTTTACTACCCACAAGGGGCTAAACACAGAGGAGACAAACAAAGACAGACATAGGTATTAAGTCGATTACATCGACCCCAGTGCGTAACTGGTACTTAATTTATCGACCCCAAAAGGATGAAAGGCAAAGTCGACCTCGGCAGAATTTGAACTTACAACGTAACGGCAGACGAAATACCTCTATGCATTTCGCCCGACGTGCTAACATTTCTGCCAGCTCACCGCCCATTAGACCACACAGTTTCACAACTCGGTATATGCCTGGTGAATATTTTATGGAATCTAGCAGGATAGGAATTTACAATGTTCATTTGGTGAAACTATAAACTCTATTTAATCCATCTCTCTGTCATTTCAGTCTCTTTACAA
The DNA here is from genome assembly GCF_006345805.1 of Octopus sinensis. Taxonomy (NCBI): domain Eukaryota; kingdom Metazoa; phylum Mollusca; class Cephalopoda; order Octopoda; family Octopodidae; genus Octopus; species Octopus sinensis. The sequence continues at coordinate 7,209,874 of NC_043010.1, read as the reverse complement.
CCAGCCACTCATTTTCTCTAAAACATAAGAACTGTATTTAGTGGGGAGGGGACTAACCTTTCAGTTCTCTTTTAAATTCTTCACTGTTCCAAGAAATAACCATAACGGAGATAATTCTAAATGATATTCATTCTTATGATATAATACAGTAACAGATGCAACATTTCAGAGAAAATGTAGCAACACGCAGCTAATAGGCAATATATGCTTGAACTAATTTAATTGAATATTGGATATAGGTTTGATAAATTTGTCTTTTAAGAGCTGATAAAACAGAATACTAAATATATTAATTCTAATGATAAAACTAATAGTAGAAATTTCATAATGAAGACATAAATAATAGTAACTTAATTATCAATAATAGATGACAAAATTATTTCAAATAACCAGTGCAATATAACATTTTAATTTCAAACATAAAAGCTGTTAATTTCATTCTTCTAACTGTTATATTAAACACACAGGCATCAAATTAATCCACTCGTCGATCAGGCATGCATTTACAATAAGATGGAATTGCAGTACATTATGAAACATGACAGAAAAATTGATGGTAGATATCAAAATTGTATAATGACACAAAATCCCACAAAATTAATAAATAAATTAATATAATCGATTTTAGTGTAAAGATATAAATCAATAATTAACAGTCATACACAGTTTGTAGACAATAGAAAGATTGGTCAATATATTAAAAAAAAAAAAGATATAGTTATTCTATGTGAATTTGGTTTGTATAAAGTGAAAAAGTTTAAGCAGTTCATTGCTATCATGAACACTTTGGTATATCATTATTGTCATCGTTGTCACCATGGCCAAAATTGCTGCTGCCCCCACCATCGCCACCACTACTATCATCATTGTCCTCATCGTTTTTACCTCAACTTTTAGGGAACAATGTGTGTTGGGTCGTATTTTAGGTATCAAAATAACAAGTGATTAACCCTTTTGTTACCATATTTCTGTTGAGATGCTCTGTGTTTCTTTCAATTGCTTTAAATATAACAAAGAATTTAGTAAAATATCTCAGTTATCATTAAGCAAGTGTTAAGGACATAAATTGTGATTAAGGTTTGGTGGAAAACAATTTATGAAAACAAGACATTTGTACTACAGAGCCAGAGGTGGGTTGATATTGAAAGGGTTAAATTAATAATTTGTTAACTCTTTTGTTACCATATTTCTGTTAAGATGCTCTGTGTTTCTTTCCAATTATTCTAAATATAACAAAGAATTTAGTAAAATAACTTGGTTATCATTAAGCAAGTGTTAGGGACATAAATTGTAACTAAGGTTTGGTGGAAGATTTTAATTCAAAAACTTATGAAAACAAAACATTTGTACTATAGAGCCAGAGCCGGTTTCAGCTGGGTTGGTATCAAAAGGGTTAAGAATTGTTTCTCTATTATATATTTTAAAGCCTTTTGTTACAGATGCTCTGTGTTTCTTCCAATTAGTCTAAATATAACAAAGAATTTAATAAAAAAATAAGGTTATCATTAAGCTAGTGGTAGGAACATAAATTGTGACTAAGGTTTGGTGGAAGATTTTAATTCAAAACTTATGAAAACAAGACATTTGTACTCAGAGCCAGAGCTGGTTTCAGCTGTGTTGGTAATGAAAGGATTAATATAGAATGGGTATGAAACTTTTTGGATCAGTTGTTTTGTGAAGAAAGTTCAAGGTGGTGCTCCAGCATAACCACAGTCAAATGACTGAAGCAAGTAAAAGAGTAAAAGAGAGAGAGAGAGAGAGAGAGAGTAAATTCAAAAAATAAATATACAGGCACAGAGGTGGCTGTGTAGTTAGAAGTTTGCTTCCCAACCACATGGTTACGTGTTCAGTCCAAGTGCTGTGGGACCTTGGCCAAGTGCCTTCTACTAAAGCCCCAGGCCACCCAAAATCCTTGTAAAGGGCTTTGGTTGATGGAAACTGAAAGAATCCCTTTATATACATATATATGTTTATATCTGTGTGTCTTTGTGTTTGTGTTTGTTCCCCACCCCCGCCCTCGCTAGATAAATGGTGTTGGGTTGTTTTTATCCCCCTTCAGCAAAAGGCGTTGACTTGTTCAGCTAAGCTCTTCAAGATGCTACCTCCACATGTGACTGAAACAAGTAAAAGATAGAATGAATTATAGAACTTGCTCTTGCCAAATAATAATTAGTTTTTTTAAACTACTTGATCATCACTATGTTCATATATATATCGTACCATCTCCAGTAAAATTCTATCAAGTAACTCATTTGCTTGTTTCAGTCATTTGACTGTGGCCATGCTGGAGCACCGCCTTTAGTCGAGTAAATCGATCCCAGGACTTATTCTTTGTAAGCCTAGTACTTATTCTATCGGTCTCTTTTGCTGAACTGCTAAGTTACAGGGATGTAAACACACCAGCATCGGTTGTCAAGTGATGTTGGGGGAACAAACACAGACACACAAACATACACACACACATACATATATATATATACATATATACGACGGGCTTCTTTCACTTTCCATCTACTAAATCCACTCACAAGGCTTTGGTTGGTCTGAGGCTATAGTAGAAGACATTTGCCCAAGGTGCCACGCAATGTGACTGAACCCGGAATCATGTGGTTCATAAGCAAGCTACTTACCACACAGCTACTCCTATGCCTATAACTACAGAAAAATTCTTGAGATATACTATTCATCAGGTTCAATTTTTTTCATGGCATAAGACCAAAATGTCTCCATACTTCGCATATGCGCATCAAGGTTAGCAGGATTGATGAAATTTTTACTGTGGTTCTCTCTATTATAGAATACCAATTGTCAGAACATACTATTGATCCACTTGTAAATATTGAGCAGTAGGTTCTTCAAAGAAACATCTCTTTGTGTTTCCTTCAACTATATCCTTAAATACCCACTGGCCATCCCTTTAATGGTCTTTTGCATACTTTCTGTTGAGATTCTTCATATTTCTATAATTTCCACCATAAGATATTCATTTGTATCTGGACTGATTCCACCAATATGCATTGGATTGTTTTGAAATTAAGGACACATCTATTATGAAAAAAAAAAAACCCCAAACTATAACTGTTCAGGTTTTGTTTATTTTGCACTCTTTAGCAATTTTTATTGAATAAGTATCAGTGCTTTGAAAATACATCACATCAAGCAATTGTTTTAACAATAGGTAACATCACAAATAGGTAAACAAATAAATAAAGATGAAAAGATAAAGTGGAAAGGAAAGGAAAGGAAAGGTAAATATAATATTTATTTCTTTGCTGCCCACAAGGGGCTATACACAGAGGGGACAAACAAGGACAGACAAATGGATTTAGTGGATCATATCAACCCCAGTGCGTAAGTGGTACTTATTTAATCGACCCCGAAAGGATGAAAGGTAAAGTCGACCTCAGCAGAATTTGAACTCAGAACATAAAGACAGATGAAATACCTATTTCTTTACTACCCACAAGGGGCTATACACAGAGGGGACAAACAAGGATAGACAAACGGATTTAGTGGATCATATCAACCCCAGTGCATAACTGATACTTATTTAATCGACCCCGAAAGGATGAAAGGCAAAGTCGACCTCAGCAGAATTTGAACTCAGAACGTAATGGCAGACGAAATACCGCTAAGCATTTCGCCCGGTGTGCTAACAATTCTGCCAGCTCGCCAATATTCTTTAGTAACCATTTCACAATATTAATGATACTCATCTACAGAGTGGGTATATTTTGTCAGTTTGCACTTAGTATCATATATCTCACAAACCCTTTCATTTAAGCCCTTTCCTGACCATCATTACTAATATGTGCAAAATATCAGGTGGCGCATCACAGACTTTATGCTGGATGTAAGCATCACCATTGGTTGTGTCATACTGTTTACAAATAATCCTAAAAGGAGAAGAGCTAATAATGAAATAGATGCAGTGATTTACTTCCCAACCACATGTTTCTGGGTTCAATCCTACGGTATGGCACCTTGAGCAAGTGTCTTCTACTACAGCCTTGGGCTGACCAATGCCTTGTGAGAAGATATGGCAGATGGAAACTGAAAGAAGCCTTTCATGCATGTATGTGTGTGTGTGTGTGTGCATGCATGCATGTGTATGTTTGTATGTATGTATGCATGTGTGCGCTTCTTGTATCAGTGTTTGTCCTCCCCCACCACTCAACAACCAGTGTTGGTGTGTTTACATTCTTATAACCTAGTAGTTCAGCAAAAGAGATCAATAAAATAAGTACCAGGCTTAAAAAAAAGTAACTATTGGGGTTGACTCAAGCTAAAAATTCTTTAAGATGGTGCCCCAGTATGACCACACTCTAGTGACTAAAACAAATAAAAACAAAAGATAAATGATTCAAAATATTTGATGATATGAAAGTAAGTCACATGGTACAGTAAGATTGAAAAATTTTTACTCTGTATTAAGTAAATTATAAAACAACAAACGTTTGTGATATTGCAATGCATGTAAACTTCCCTGCTGCCCTCAGACTATCTTATTACTGAAAGTGTCATAAGAAAGATACAGTTGTGTAGTCATGTTTGTGGTGTACAAGCGGTATATTTTCATGTATCTAAGGTCATAATAATATCAAAGAGATAGACTCATAGCTATGTTTATCTGGAGGAATGAGCAGATGATTACATTTTCCACAAGTTTTAAAGAAAAGTGTGTTTGCATGATATACCACAGTGCTCTTGAACATGCTAAGAATTGCAATATATAAAGCAGAATGCCATTTTCAAACTATCACAAAGATTACATTGGTAAATATCATATCCTAAGTGGTTTGAGAATGGCCAAAGTAAAGCAACTGAAAAATGAGTTGCCTGCTTGGTAAAAGACTATACTCACACAAAAAAAAGACAAAAAAGTAAATATTATTTCTGTAATGAAATCTATGTCACTTGTAAGGAATACAGTTTCTTACAAAATACAAACTACATTCAAAAATGTAAAGAACCACATAAAATTTGATCACAAATTTTTTTTTTCTTAATTTGTAGTTTGATGAGTCAATTCATATTGTGGCTGTTCCCCACTGTGTAATTCTATGCATTGAATTTTCTCGCACGAAGAAAATTTCAAGTCACATTCCTCAAAAAAAGGAAAAAAAAAACATGATATTTATCAAGCTTTCAAGAACTTTGTTTGCGCAAACGATATGCACTAGCATCAAAGAACATCCCAGAGTTACATTATTAAAAGGGGTCTTTTATTTGCATGATGCTATTTTAAAAAACTTTCAGAATGTAAACATTACTTACTGTTGCTGTTTATTCGGTTTCGTATGTAACAGGTTTCAATATTTAAAAGTAGAGTTTCTTGTTCAGGTTGATTCCTCTTTTACACTTTTACTCTTTTACTCGTTTCAGTCATTTGACTGTGGCCATGCTGGAGCACCGCCTTTAGTCAAGCAAATCGACCCCGGGACTTATTCTTTTGTAAGCCCAGTACTTATTCTATCGGTCTCTTTTGCCGAGCTGCTAAGTGACGGGGACGTAAACACACCAGCATCGGTTGTCAAGCAATGCTAGGGGGACAAACACAGACACAAACACACACATTCATATATATATATATATATATATACATATATATGACAGGCTTCTTTCAGTTTCCGTCTACCAAATCCACTCACAAGGCATTGGTCGGCCCAGGGCTATAGCAGAAGACACTTGCCGAAGATGCCACGCAGTGGGACTGAACCCGGAACCATGTGGCTGGTTAGCAAGCTACTTACCACACAGCTACTCCTGCGCCGATTGTTTATAATTTTTCGTGTAGATACTTATAATTTTGAACTCACTGGTTTCATCATTGATGTTTTTGCTGTTGTTTAATTCCAAGTCAATTAAAAATGACACAGTTTTCTATTAACAAAATTGAATAGCTATATCAATAGGACTGATTTTGTAATTTTACAATTGTGTCTTTACAATAGATGAATATTTACAGCGTACACTAGCAAAGTTCAAAGGTCACAATTCAATTTGCATATTTTTTTTTTAGGATATATGAACATTTTCATATATTCTGTACAGCAGTTGTAATAAAACTAACTAAAATCTCCTTTTTCCACTCACCATAATACTGGAGAAAAGTCAATGTTTGTTATACATGTGAGATGTTTTTCAAGGATGTCATTGCCTAAAACTGGGTCTGCATGTTATACATGAGTAAATACTGTACACAAATAAAAATGGTAAATAAAAATAAATATAAAAATGGAAAAAGCAATAAATTTAAATTCTGTGCAGGAATATATAATATGGATAAGAAGGAGGAAAACTAATTTAAAAATATGAATGAGGAATAAAAATGCAAGGAAATGAAGAAAGATAAATGTAAAAATATAAATATACTCAAAGTAGTTGTTGTAGTAGTAGTAGTAGTAGTAGTAGTAGTAGTAGTAGTAGTAGTTGTCCTTTGTACTATAGGCACAAGCCTTAAATTTTGCAGGGGGCGGAATAGTAGATTGCATGGCCCCAGAAAGGATGAAAGGCAAAGTCGACATTGGTGGAATTTGATCTCAAAATGTAAAGATGAAGGAAATGCTGTTAAGCATTTTATCTGATGTGCTAATGATTCTGCCAGCTCATCAAGAATAGGAGTGGCTGTGTGGTAAGTAACTTGCTTACCAACCACATGGTTCCTGGTTCAGTCCCACAGTGTGGCACCTTGGTCAAGTGTCTTCTACTATATCCTCGGGCCGACCAAAGCATTGTGATTGGATTTGGTAGACGGAAACTGAAAGAAGCCTGTCGTATATATGTAAATATATATGTGTGCGTGTGTGTGTGTTTGTGTGCCTGTGTTTGTTCCCCCAACATCGCTTGATAACCAATGCTGGTGCGTTTACGTTCCCGTAACTTAGCGGTTCAGCAAAAGACACCGATAGAATAAGTAATAGGCTTACACAAAAAAAAAATTCCTGGGGTCGATTTGCTCAACTAAAGGTGGTGCTTCGGCATGGCCACAGTCAAATGACTGAAACAAGTAAAAGAGTAAAAGCGATAATGGATAAGGGGACATTACAATGATGATAATTTTTAATATAATATATTATTAATTTCTAATTTCAGTAGGAGCTCTTCTGAGCATTCTATTTCAGTCTCCTTCAGCCATTTGTCAATATCATTGCTTATGATTATCATTATTATTATCAAGGTGGTGAGCTGGCAGAATCATTAGCACGCCGGGCGAAATTCTTAGCAGTATTTTGTCTGTCTTTATGTTCTGAGTTCAAATTCCACCGAGGTCAACTTTGCCTTTCATTCTTTTGGGGTGATTAAATTAAGTACCTGTTGTATACTGGGGTCGATCTAATTAAGTGACCCCTTCCCAAAAATTTTGGGCCTTGTGCCTAGAGTAGAAAGGATTATTATTATTATTATATTATTATTATTATTATTATTATTATTAGAAATTAGAAATGTGAAGGGTTCTAAGCACTTGAAAGATTGCTGAAAACTTGTGGATGCCTAAGTTTACAGGTAGTAATCTGCTATGCACATAAATCCTGCCAGGAATATGACCAAACCTGAGCCAAACCTAAACGATGCTAATAATAATACTGGTTTCAAATTTTGGCACAAGGCTAGCAATTCCAGGGGAGGGGTTAAATTGATTATATTGACCCCAGTGTCCAACTGGTACTTAATTTATGGTCCCTGACAGAAAGAAAAGGCAAAGTCAACCTTAGTGGAATCTGGGCTCAGAACACAAAGACAGACAGACAAAATGTCACTAAACATTTTGCTTAGCATGCCAACAATTCTGCGTGCTTGCTGCCTTAATAATAATAATAATAATGATAATAATAATAATGATAACAATAATAATAATAATAATAATTATAATAATAATAATAATGCTAATAATAATAACAATAATAATAATAATAATAATAATAATGATAATAATAATATAATAATAATAATGATGATAATAATAATGATAATGATAATAATAATAATAATAATAATAATAATAATAATAATAATAATAATAATTCCTATCATAGTAGGTGCATTAGGCATGATAAAAAAATATTCAGACAAATACATAACAAAAACACCAGGACTTACAAACACATATAACATACAGAAAATTGCACTACTAGGCACTGCACACATCCTACGCAGAACACTTTCCATACAATAACCATCAGAGCATCACAACAAATCACATCACATACCCAAGGCACACAGAGCTGCGCTCGGTAGTGAAGTGAAAGCACGCTATAAAAATAAAACTACTGAATAATAATAATAATAATAATAATAATAATGATGATAATAATAATAAAACAATAATAATAATAATAATAATAATAATAATAATAATAATAATAATAATAATAAGTATAATAATAATAATAATGCCAAAAGTTGTTAGATTAAAAACAGTTTTGAAAATCCCAGAAAAATACTTAAATGATTCACAAAAAATTATGATTAAATAAATTGAAATTTTAAGGTAGGTCTTAATAAAAATATTTTTCAAATAATGATATTTTTTGGAAATATTTTCTAAAAAAAAGTCTTCGTTCTCAAAAAGTAAATGAGAAATCATAAAGAAGATTAACATGTTTAGATGGAAAATAACAATAACATAAGAATGAATGTGGGAAGTGAAGCTCATAAAAAGTAGCTGTGGATGTGATGGAAGATGATACATTAGTGAAAATGATAAAGAGATGGAGATGCTGACTCTATCTTTAATAGGGATGGAGATACCGACAAGCCAAATGTTAATAATGGAGTGTTGTATATTTTAAATATATATTTGTGGGCACATACAATCATCATCATCATCATCATCATTGTTTAGCGTCCGTTCTCCATGCTAGCATGGGTTGGACGGTTCAACTGGGGTCTGGGAAGCCAGAAGGCTGCACCAGGCCCAGTCTGATCTGGCAATGTTTCTACGGCTGGATGCCCTTCCTATCGCCAACCACTCCGTGAGTGTAGTGGGTGCTTTTTACGTGCCACCAGCACAGGTGCCAGGCGAGGCTGGCAAACGGCCACAATCGGATGGTGCTTTTTACGTGCCACCGACACAGGTGCCAGACAAGGCTGGCAAATGGCCATGCTCGGATGGTGCTTTTTATGTGCCACCAGCACGGGGGCCAGGGGAGGCTGGCAACGGCCACGAACGGATGTGGTTAATATTTTTCATAGTTTTATGGGTTGAAGAAATGTTAAAATAGAGGTTGGATTGAAAGGAGTGTGTGAACAAATTAGGGAATTTGATGACCCTACTGGGGTTTGGGAGGCATTTTGGAGTGCAGTCCTGGCGTTCACTGTATGTTAGTTGACATGGGAACACATAAAGATTTTCTTGAAGTGAGGCAAACTAATTGCTGGCTAATTGTAACCTTAAATTTGGTGTATAGATATACCTTGATTATATGTTGTTCCATTTGAATATTTTATGGTATTTGTGGCTGTGTAATCATGTGTGTGTCTGCGTCTGTGTGGTGTGTGTGTGTGCATGTGTGTACATGTGTGTGTGTCCTGGTAAGTCCTGAATAATTTTGGAGCATACGTTTGATACTGAAGATGATTGTGTTTAAGACAGATGAATGAAAGGGCAACTTTAAACTATTGCGATATTTTGTAAATTGTCTCTTCATATAGCAGGGATGATAGACAGGAGTATTCTTATATATTTCACTAAGTTATTGATAATGTAAAGAGGTAGTTTGAGTCTGTGTAGTTATACATTAGATATTTTTCATTTGGATTTCTAACAGGCAGTAAATAGCATTGTCTAAATCTTGTGTGATGCCAGGGGAGCTTGTACATGTTTAAGTTGATGTCCACTGTGATTCTTTTACCCAAGTTTTTGGAAGCTTGAATGAGATATTTGCAGGAATTATCTATCACTCATAGTAAAGAAAAGTTACCTTCTCGGGTGATGTCAACTCATAAGGAGCAGTTTCCCAGTTTCATGACACATATATTCCCTATAGGGTGGCGAGCTGACAGAAACGTTAGCATGCTGGGCGAAATTCGTAGCAGTATTTTGTCTGTCGTTACGTTCCGAGTTCAAATTCCACTGAGGTCGACTTTGCCTTTCATCCTTTCGGGGTCGATAAATTAAGTACCAGTTATGCACTGTGGTCGATGTAATCGACTTAATCCCTTTGTCTGTCCTTGTTTGTCCCCTTTATGTTTAGCCCCTTGTGGGTAGTAAAGAAATATATATTCCCTAACTGGATGGGATGCTGGCCTGTTGCATGATTACTTTCTTTTGCCAGCTGAGTGGACTGGAGCAATGTGAAATGAAGTGTCTTGCTCAAGAACGCAATGCATTGTCTGATCCAGGAATCAAAATCACAACCTTATGATCATGAGTTCAACACCCTAACCACAAAGCCATTTACCTTCACCTATTTCTCATACCCACATATTAATAGAAACCCCTCATTGTAAATTGCCAGATATGACATACTATGAGCAAAGGATGCAGAGCCCTGTGATTCTTTTAATATCACAGTTAAAATCTTTACTTCCCATCAGTAAGCAGGGATTTCAGTTGCCAATTTGTCTTTTTTCAAGTTTTGAGGGAGAACAAGATCTCCGTGAGTCACTTACTTGGCCAGTTCTATTTGTAATGTTTAACACATAAAGAAGTAAACATTTGGATATTGTTGAGTAAAAAATCAAATTGTATTCTCTGTATGTTTACTATTAAACCATTTAGATAAATGTTTTGTTGTCCATAAGGAGAGATTAAAGACTTAAATACTTGTTTTAGGATGATCTTGACTAAAATATGTTTGCTTACTGTGCCTAATTGTATTTTGATGTGGTTTAGTGGGTTTCATGTAAGGATACCAAAGAAGATTTGTTTGTGGTCTTTAAAATGTTAGGTTGAGGTTATGAAAATGATGAAGGGCTAGCATTCGATTTTGTCTACTATATCTAACTCAGGCTCTTGTATTCATAGTTTTTACTGAGTAGAACATGTTTGTTTGTTTGTTTTTTTTTATATTGGTTGTGGCACCGGAGTGAAATCTCTTGAATGTGTATGAGCATCAGTTGCAACTTTGGGTTTTGTCAGAAGAGGCAAAAACGTTCGGGGATCATCATCATCATCATCATCATCATCATCATCGTTTAACGTCCGTTCTCCTTGCTAGCATGGGTTGGACGGTTCGACCGGGGATCTGGGAAGCCAGAAGGCTGCACCAGGCTCCAGTCTGATCTGGCAATGTTTCTACAGCTGGATGCCTTTCCTAACGCCAACCACTCCGTGAGTGTAGTGGGTGCTTTTTACGTGCCACCTGCACAGGTACCAGGCAAGGCTGGCAATGGCCACAATTGGATTGGTGCATTTTACATGCCACCGGCACGGAAGCCAGTCAAGGGGGCACTGGCATCGACCACGATTCGGATAGTGCTTTTTATGAGCCACCGGCACGGAAGCCAGTCTAGGCGGCGCTGGCATCGGCCACGTTCAGATGGTGCTTTTTACGTCCCACCGGCACAGGGATCACAACTGCAGTTTCCATTGATTTTGATGTTGGTGTACTTGACTCAATGCATCTCCTCAAGCACAGGGTCAAAATGGTGTTTCTTCACTTGCCACCTGCACAGGAGTCACTGTTAAAATATTTCACTTTGTCTGTTGCAAACTAGCAGTGTATCTTCTTGTTGATGTTGAAAAATTCTAGAACAAACTGCTTCTGTGAGTGGGCATTTTCAGTTCATTAGAAGTGCTTCTGTGTAGAAATTACCAGAGAAGAGTGCCTTCCATTTAATTTGCTTATGAAACCTTTGATTTATTAGATCAACCACTTAAAATATGTTTTCTGTGTGCCATAACAGATGATTTAAAAAGGCAGGTGAGAGGAAAGGCAACTAACCATAAAACAGTCTCAGAAAATTTATTCAACCCATTCTTCAATGGAACAAAATGTATAACAATGATGAGTATGATGATTTCTTAGGGTTATAGAAGGGTGGTTTAAATTTTTATCGATACAGTTTAGATTTCTATATAGGTAGCATATATACATATTTAATGTAACATCTCATAGGCGCAGGAGTGGGTGTGTGGTAAGTAGCATGTTTACCAACCACATGGTTCCGGGTTCAGTCCCACTGCATGGCACCTTGGGCAAGTGTCTTCTGCTATAGCCCCGGGCCGACCAAAGCCTTGTGAGTGGATTTGGTAGAGAGAAACTGAAAGAAGCCCGTCGTATATATGTATATGATTAAGTCTTTCCTTGTTTGTTTTGCAAAATAGTGGTTTTGTCTCTAATAATATTTTATAATATTTTACTATAAAATTGGATTTAATCCTAAATCTGATTTTTTTCCCTGTAAATTTGGATTTATTCCCTAATATTTATTATTATTATATATATATATATATATATATGTGCGTGTATGTTTGTGTTTGTCCCCCTAGCATTGCTTGACAACCGTCACTTAGCGGTTCGGCAAAAGAGACCGATAGAATAAGTACTGGGCTTACAAAGAATAAGTCCCGGGGTTGAGTTGCTCGATTAAAGGTGGTGCTCCAGCATGGCTGCAGTCAAATGACTGAGACAAGTAAAAGAGTAATCTGAATAGTTACCTACATTAACCCTTTAGCATTCAGATTATTCTGTCAAATGTAATGCTTATTTATTTATGCACCCTTTTCAAGCCTAGCCAGGCTCATGGGCCCGGTTTCCTGGTTTCTGTGGTGTATGTGTTCCCCCCCCCCAGCTGGACAGGACGCCAGTCTATCACAGTGTTACCCAAGAAACAGGAAGAAAGTGGGAGAGAAAGTTAGAGTGAAAGAGTACAACAGGGGTCGCCACCACCTCCTCGTGGAGCTTTAGGTGTTTTCGTCCAATAAACACACACAACGCCCAGTCTGGGAATCGAAACCGCAATCTTCCGACCATGAGTCCACTGCCCTAACCACTGGGCCATTGCACCTACACTTCTGTCAAATGTAATGCTTATTTATTCATATTGTTTTGAATTAACCATGCACTATCTTGTAGCTTTGAAATTTCGATTATGGGATTGTTTATTTTTAGCATGACATTGTGGAGTAGATGTGAAAGGCAGGATTTGGCCAGTTTGAGCATAAAACAAACAGAATATTTTGGCCAGATATAGCCAGTTTAAAAGCTAAAGGGTTAAGACTGGTATCATTCATAGCCCTTAAGCATAATATTTTGAGTAATTTTGTAAAGCTTTTTTGAAATCACTTTATTTTATGAATGTGAGGCTATTATGTGTGGTTATTAGGTCATTGACTTTGTATAATCCTTCTAGAAAGGCATGGAAATCTTTTAACAAGGGTTCAAAACATAGTTTACGATAATTTTGTATAATTCATCTCTGTTATATGAGCCCATGCAAACATCAAACATGTCTCCATTCAATTTAGTCAAGGTGTTGGTCTAACTGCATTGTATTGTACAAAGGATCATGATACAGATAGTTTTAGAAAAGAACCTATAGATTTCTTTAAAGACTTATTGCTAAAGATTATATTTGATGCCAAATTTTGTGTCTAACTTTTTGGATGTAATTTCAAATTCAGACATATGAATTCTTGTATTACAGAAAATCAAATGAAAGATAATTTTATATAAATAAGAATATAATTAGGCGCAGGAGTGGCTGTGTGGTAAGTAGCTTGATAATCAACCACATGGTTCCGGGATCAGTCCCACTGCGTGGCATCTTGGGCAAGTGTCTTCTGCTATAGCCCCGGGCCGACCAATGCCTTGTGAGTGGATTTGGTAGACAGAAACTGAAAGAAGCCTGTCGTATATGTGCATATATATATATATATATGTGTGTGTGTTTGTGTGTCTGTGTTTGTCCCCCTAGCATTGCTTGACAACCGATGCTGGTGTGTTTACATCCACGTAACTTAGCGGTTCGGCAAAAGAGACCGATAGAATAAGTACTGGGCTTACAAAGAATAAGTACCGGGGTCGATTTGCTCGACTAAAGGCGGTGCTCCAGCATGGCCGCAGTCAAATGACTGAAAGAAGTAAAAGAGTAAAAGAGTAAAGGGTAAGAATATATACACCCATACACTCTCACACTCTCTCTTACACACACACACACACAGACAAATGGTATAAATGAAGTTGTGAGGAATGAGGGAGATGATGTAAAAACTAGGTCAAATTTCATGGAACTTGGCTACATAACAATATGTGTGCATGTATGTATTATATTTGTGTGTGAGTGTGTGTGCAAATATATATATATATATATATGTATGTATACACACACACACACATATATACATGCATGCACATGCTTCCAGAACATACAAACAATGTATGCGCTCGTTTGTGTGCATATATTGTCATACGTACATATATGCATATATGTATAATATGTATATATATATATATATACATATACATATACATATATATATATAATATGTATATATATATGTATATATATATATATATACATATACATATACATATATATATATAATATGTATATATATATGTATATATATATATATATATATATATATATAAATGTGTATATATATATATGCGTGTGTGTATGTATGTATATATATATATATATATACACATACACATATACAAGCCTATATGCATGCACATGCATACAAAGACATACAAACAATGATGCAAGTGCTCGTTTGTGTGTATAATCATAATCATAGACACACACACACATATATATATATATTTATATATATATATATATATGTGTGTGTGTGTGTATATGTATATATTACATGTATGTATGTGGTGTGAGAAAATTATGGAAAATCAGGTTAATGGCAGTAGTGACAGCTTTCGTTTGCGATCCAAGCTTTGGATATTATTTGCTTCTGCTGTAATAACTACGCACCATAGCTAATAACAGTAGCATTAACTTCTGATCAGTATTGCGTATTGATCAAATCTATCGCAATATCTATAACATATTGCTGTATTGACGGCTTCTATGATTGATCAGAAATTTTTATGAAGTACCATCTACACAATTACAGGATTGTTACTAATTATTTTCTCAATCCAAATGGTTTTCTAGTAGGAATTATTTTCAGGAATCAATAAAATACTCATATTAGGTTACAAATTTTTCTTTCATCTTTTATTTATTTATATATTTATTTATTTCATTTTTTTTTTTTTTTTTTTTTTTACATATTTCCCCTCTTATTTTATTTAATTACATTAATTTTAGCTATGCAATAATATTACTTCCATGAAATTAAAAAAAAAAATACTAAAGCACAAAACAAAACTTCTTTCAGTGATTTAATTGTTGTGATGGTTATTTCTACAAATGAAATATAGAGGCATTGGAGGAACTTGTAGCCGAAAGGGGTCAAAAACTTCACATTCTGTGGTAAGAAAACCCCTACATGGCCACTAGACCTGATAGAAATAGTAACCAAAAGTTTAATACTCCTCACATCTCACACTGCTAATTTGGCAGCTCAGCAAAAGAGACCTGTAGAATAAGTACCAGGCTCAAAAAATAAGTACTGGAGTCGATTGAACTCAATTAAAATTCTTCAAGGCATTTTCTGGCAAGGCCACAGATGAATGACTAAATGAAATAAGGAAAGGATAAAAGATTAACTATGCATGTATGTATGTGTGTGTGTGTATAATTAATGTAGACAGCAGTTTGCAACATTTCACCAAAAAGTATAACTATAATTGTCACTAAATGCAATTAGGGTGTTAGAAACACCTACATTGCTAACACACACACACATACATACATATATATACATATATATATATATATATATATA